>NC_016090.4:3556680-3833888 GCF_000004515.6 Glycine max
ATTTGTTCGGTCACGAATGTAAAAGACTTCACAATTTTGATCACATGATAAGATAAGCATTTTTCGTGAGATCCCTTTATAATTTTCGGTTCTAAGAAAATCATAAATTAATAATTCATAGAAACTGAAAAAAAAAATATATTACACTTTATTGAAATATGATTCCATAGTTGTCTGTTTTTCTTTAAAGTTCAAGTCTATTTGAAGTTCATCTCTAACTTTTCTTATTGCGTCCAATAGCTTAGGTGTTGTATTTTTGTATTGTATCATAAAATTGTGAAAAGTGTTTGACACCATAAATGTTTCCTTTCGCGTAACAGGCTCCAAATCATCTCCACCGTCATCCTCTGCATTATTCTCAATGACAGTACCTATAATATCTTCTAAACTCTGAATCTCCGAACATGTTTCTCAATGATAATACACACAGTATAATTACTTAAAAACTCTTTAAATTAATAATTATTAATTTATCAATAAATTAATAACTCTCTAAATTAATAAATTTCTTCGATCCTGGTATTATTAATTTATAGAGTTTTAAACGTATATCTATATATAATTAATAACTTTTTTTTTATTAATGGGTCTAAGATAAAGCTGTAATTTTTTTTGCAGATAAATATTAATGATTGGAATTATTAATTTTGTTAGGGACCTAGCCGGTCACATTTCTCCTCTTACTTATTGAATTACCTATCATTTTAATAAAGTTGCTTTCTGATACAGTTATAAAATAAAATCACAACAAAAAGAAAATTACCATATACTACTCATAGTAAAATTTGTCTTTTTTTACCTTAAACGCAAGTGCTCACACGCTCTCCAAACGCGATTAACAGCTTTGAGAGCTATTTTCTTTTTTATATCTGATTTTCCTTTTAACGGAGACCAACGAGACAGAGAAAAGGTGAATTGGGCTCACTGTTTTTTCATGATTATTTAGTTTCCGTTTCTACCCTTACCCTCTTTCGCTGTTCCCTCGAGTAAAGCGAGATGAAAACAGGAACATTATGGTAATTTAATAACCATATGCAACATTGATCTGTTTTTCGGAGCTGAATCTGACGACACGACATAATGAAAGCTTTTTAGAGGTTCGTAGATATCGAGGCAGATTTGGACGGACAAGATTTTCAGTTGGAACGTGAAAACGTATGGCTGAGATGCTTGGCAATGTGTTCTACAATACACTTTCAAAATATTAAATCTACAAGTTTGTTTTTAATTATAATGATTATAGTGCTCATTCCAATGCAATTCAATGAATAAAAATAAAAGTAAGAGTCTTTATTGTTTTTCAAAAGTACTTTTGCCTATAACATATTTTTTCACTTATTTTCAAACATATACTCAATTTTATTTTTAAAGTTTTATTTCTACATCAGATCTTCATAATTATAAGATTGTTTTGTTTTTATATAAAAGATAAGATAAGATACATTAGTTCCTTCATTAACAGATCTTTATTTATTTGGCTTAAATATAAGTATTTACGGAATATTTGACTTCTTGAGATAATATTACATTATATTTTTTTACCAAAATATAAATAAATATTAATAAGATAGTAAACACAAAAAATAATGTAGTTTTTTTTCTTTAACAAAAAAAAACTCTACTTGATTTTTTGGATTTACTTTCTTATTAATCTTTATTTATTTTTATTTTTACTCTCTAATTAAAATCAAATTTTTGATTGATTGATTTTTTCTTTTTTTTTTTTATCGCTTTTAATCCTATCATCAAGTAACAATATTAATCGGTAACATAATACTTATTATTTTTTGTAAAATATATTTTTAATTCCTAATCAACTATTTTGAATTGGTGAGATGAGGGATTAAAAATAATTTTCCAAAAAAACATACATAGCCATCCACCATCAAACTCTTTAATAATGTGGTAAGTCATTAGACTATCAACGTTGATATTATGTTATCAGCTAACTTAATATTTAATAACAAATACTAAAAGTGGTAACATAAAAAAAATTAAAATTTTGATTGATCAAAATTTAGATTAAGAACCAAAGCTAGAAATTAAAAAGGGGGAGTAGTAAAAAAAAATTATCCTGAAATGTTTTTAAAAATGTCAAATAAAGATCCAAATTGATCTTTTAAAAAATAATTAACTTGATTTGATTTTTAAAACTTGAACTTTTTTTTTTATATTTATCTTTGTCCTTCTTCCTCAGTGCTACTTTACCTACACCAAGCTCCCAATATCTTCCTTCACTAAGCACAAAAACAGTGTTCTTTTCATGAAGAATAAAAGGCTCTCACTAACTAACTCCATGGCACCAGGAACCTTGCCCTTTACCTATGTACAGCACATTGCCCTTCTACTTCTAGTCATTTTTAAAAGCAAAGGCATAGGGTATGACCTAGTTCTAGGTTGTTGTCGAATGATAATTGATAAGCTTTCTTTTTTCTTTTACGAGATGAGACACTTTCTTGATTTTGGGTTCTCATGGGAGAAGTTTGGGTATGTTAATGTATATTTTGTTGTACATTATGAGGAGTTATATATGTAGGACATCAATAAATTAACTCAAGGATGAACGTCATCATTCCTTAGAAGATTATGCCACAAAGTCACAATCTATCCCTATTAAAGATTAGGATAATGATTATCAAGATGGCCTGAAAATAATTCACGTTTCAAGAACCTGAGTTCAAAATTTTAATAAATTGTTTTTCTCGCGCGGGTTGAGCTTTGGAGAAAATTATGTGACTATATATGAATGTTTTTTAATCATTTATAAATTGATCACATTCTATGCTCGAGGATTGATTCTAAAAACTAGCTTTATATATGCTTAGAATGAAAATCAGGATTATGAGCCAAAATCCTAAAATCATATACGATGAAAGCTGAATTTCATGTCAAGTACGTTAATATTTGAATTTGTCTAAATCTAACTCCGAATCAAAATATCATATTATAATTTTACAAAAATAAAAAATATATAAAAACAAAAAAATAAAGTTTAAAATTTTTACAAGAACAAAAAATATATTTTAAATCTTTTTTTAAGAATTAAAGTGCAATGTTTAGTTTAAGAAAATTATTTTAGTTTTTATTTTCTTTTTTAATTACAAAAATATCGTTTATTTTACTTTATTTCTAATTATTTTGGGTGACACTTTATTTCCAATTTTAAAAAGTTTATATAAAAAATAAAATAGAAAATAATAAAATGTTGCTTTTACTATTTCCTATATAAACTTTTGAAAATAAAAAAGTAAAAATATAATGATATTTTTTTATTATTAAAGGTGAAAATAGAAAAGAAAAACAAAAAAACATCTTCTAAAAAGTATTATTATTATTATTTACATTTTTATAACTATGAATTATATTTGGAGTTTTTATGTTTACATCCAATTACTCTTTTTCTTATAAGAGCATCTTTAATAGGAGGTGCTTTCATAATTTCTTAGGCTAAGAAACAATTTTTTGTGAGTTCTTCTGCAATGGAGTATAGTTACGTGACAAAATGAGTTTCTTCATTACTAAGAATAGTTTCTTATATAAGAAATTCTAATGTTTGGATTTTTTGCGATTTCTTGCATTGAAGTAAAATTCTATATGCGTTTCTTATGAATGACATGGCACTGCATGAATCACAAAAAATAATACGGAAACCATAAAAAGATGATTAAGAAATCCATATGAGTTTCTTGCATTGAAAATGCTCTAAGTTGTCCATTTTTAAAGTATTGCTTTTGAGTCATAACTCTATGCTCAAAAGATTAATCCCTTATCCTTAAATAATATAAGTATTGCATCACTTATACTAATGATTTTTGGTATATATTTACAATTATCAATATTATTAAAATATTAGTTAAAGAATTAAAATATAATTTTTTGATTAGAATGTATAAAATTGTGTTGTGTATCATTTTTATATTTTTTTTATAACTTTTATAATAACTATTTTTTCAAGTTTCTTAAATAATGTATTAAGAATATTGATAGCAACACTCTTGTTAAACCCACATTACTGTAATTGTTAATGGCATCCATTCATCCAACGTCATCATTCCTTGATTGACGATATATAGTTCATACTTCCTTATGATGAGTCAATTTCTTATTCTTTCCATGACTGTTTGATCAAGGAATGTTATACTAATAAATATAGGGAGATATAAGTATACATTGATAATCATTATGTGACGCAGTGTATTATTATTAGCTGCTACTAGGGCCATGTTTTACGAGCAAATATATTGAAGATTGATCGATTTGGTGAGATTTCAACAAGGCATTATCACAAGCAGAATAACAACGCGACAGAGTTTTCTTCTATTCCTCCACAAATCATTTACGAAACCTTACTTTAATGAATTTTGACTTTTATGGCCAATGTTTTACATGGTCTAATTGATAGGAAAAAGTGAGGCCTATAACATAGTATAGGGATAACAAAAAAAATTTGTACCCACATATATTCGTGGATAAAATTCACTATGAATAAATGATAAATACTTTAAATAGATATTAATTACTTATGAATATGAACATTTTTTTTATCTATTTGTGAATGGATCCGTTAATATCTGTTACGTGTAATCCTTTGTTCCATTTCTCTCTTCTTCGACCACAGAGCACGAACCACAATCCTTTTTTATGGGAAAAAATAATTTATTTTAAATTTGAAATATCCATGGGTACCCATCTATTTGTGATATCAAGAAAATCCGTGAATATTTTTCAAATGGGTATCCATCGAGTGATGAGTGAATAGTGGGTAGGGTTTTTTCAACATGCGGGTAATGGATTGTCCCTTATCCGCATCCAATCTCACTCATTGTCATTTTTATTATAGTAAGTTTGTCTTTGATTAAGAGGATAAAAATATAAAAAAGATAAAAATAGAAAAAAATTTTATGATTAAAATAAAATATAAAAGGTGGGAGTTTCATATGGAATCCATAAAATTTCTCTCATATTTCTCTTTTTCTTCCCTAAATCAAACACAACTTAAGAAAGGATGAGATAGATCAATAATCAATGAGTCTTACTAACTAATATTCTTAGGACATTGGTTAAAAAACAAAAATAATAAAATATTTATCAGACAATATAATTTTATGCATTCTAATAAAAACATTTATCTTTATAGTTCCTTAAACACTACCCAAAAACACTTATTACCATTTTCCATAATTAATATATGATAGAGATGGTAGAAGGTGTACTATATATAGTATAGGGATATAACAACGAAGCCACAGAAAGTATGAAAGAACTTCAATTTCATTCTTGTAGATACCAAATGGCTTTTAGATAAAATTTAGGCTTTAGTTTTTCATACATATACTTTAGTGTTTCTTTAATATTTGCCTCTGTAATTTTTTTTCCAAAATATTTTCTATAAGTTTTAAACTTTTTACTTTTGATCTCTACCGTTAAAATTAAAAAAAAAACGTTAAATTGTTAATATCATATTGACATTAACACACATCACATTTTTTTTAAAAAAAAGACATCAACATAGTGTACACTATGTTATCGCATTATCACATGTGATGTTATTAATGACTCACATCAACAAAAAATGTCACGTTATCATAATCACAAAGAAATAAAAACGAAACAAAATAAATTTAAAGATAAAAATGAAAAGATAATACATGATTGAAAAATAAAATAAAAAATTAACATATTTACAAGTAAGGAAACAAATTAAATCTTATATATAATGTATAAGTTTAATATACTTTGTCACATATCAAAATGATATAAAAAATATATGTGATGTAATATTAAGTGGAAAATTCATTTTTATAAGAGAAAAATGACTGTATAATAATAATCTAAAATAATTTTATATGATTATTCAATCACAAGTTATCATATATGATAAATTTATTAACTTTTACAATGAATACATTAAAAGTTATATAAATAATAATTTGTGATTAAATAATCATATAAAATATTTTATATTATAAATTAAATAACCTTAAAATATTTTATAACGTCAATCTCCAATTTTGTTGAAGGTAATTTGTGCAGCAGTGCAGCTACTTACAAATGTAATGATTTATATCATCTTCAGGCATGACTTTCAAAACTAATATGAGCAAAGCCTAGTAAAGGAGAACTTCTCAACAAAGCAATTGTTATATATATATATATATATATATATATATATATATATATATATATATATAGAGAGAGAGAGAGAGAGAGAGAGAGAGAGAGAGAGAGAGAGAGAGAGAGTGGTTTTCCCAAAAATGGATCCAATGGATAGTGAATGTTTATCGGTTGTGTCATATGTACTAAAGCTAGTAATGTTTATTTTGGTCTTCATTCAGGACGTGGTTCCTTGCATAGATAGGTCAGAATACTTGGCTTTGGAAAGAAGAGGAGGCAAGGCATTTCTTCCTCCCCAAGTTGTTGAGGATATCCTAGAGGAACAGATGGTGTGGCATTCTACCCATAGTGATAGTTACATGGTAAATAGTGATTACAAAAACATTGATGGTGTATGTTTATTAGACAATGTCAAAGTCTAACTTATTCTTTCATTATTATTTTTTATTTAAAAACTTAAATACGAAAAAGATTTATAACAACTCACATATATGTTTAACTAATTATTTCAGGTTGCTTTAATACTTACTTTAAATATGTTTGTTTGAAGTCACTTATTAAGAAAATAAAAATATAAAGTATTTAATTAAAAAAATATTTCATATATTAAAATATAAAAATTAGTACTAGTTTTGAATGATTAAAAGTATTTAATAAAATATATTAAATATTCTCTTTTTTATAATGTGAATTAAATGCTGTTTCGCATATACTAATACCTATATTCTATTCTTACCAATAAAAAAAAAAACCGAAAATAGCAGTCTCATGGCAAAAAGAAAGAAGACAAAAAAAGAATGTTTCCTTTAAACCTTTGGCATACATAATAATATCATTTATCTCATGATAAATTAAGCGTTGGCAATAATTATCATTCGCTGAAATCTTCAAAAATTCATTATGATGCTTACGTCAGAAGCTCAATCATCCATCGACCAACTTTTCTCTTCCTTTAACCATTAAAAAATAAACAAACTTTTATAAATTGTAAGTTGCTTAAAATATGTCAAGTGATTTAGTTAGCAAAGTCCAACAGCAGTCCAAACAATAATTTTAAGGAAGGAAATTTTCTCTAGGAAAAAATTATCCAAGGCTGTGTTACTTCTTTAGTTTGCTGTCAAAAAATAATAATTATACAAACATTTTATGGAAGGAACTGGATAGAATAGTCTACCATTGCATTGTCATCTCTTCATCAAATTGTTAAATAAAAAAATATTAATAATATATAGAGGGAAAGAGAGATCAAATTAATATATTATTATTTGAATTTATTCAAATTTTGGGTCGCATGATATTTGTAACATGTATCTACAAATAATTTTACCAATGATTAATCTTTGATTAAAAAAAAAAACTAACTGATCACCCATAATGAATCTCCCCTCTTAATTATTCTTTTCATATATAAAACACGAAATTTAAACCTTATCCAGAATATCAAACTTACCAACATGTTAATAAATTTATTCAAAATTAAGAATTGTGTATCCATTTATGTTAGAAAGCCTAATTAACCACCCAAATTTTGTATATAAGACTCAAAACTAAGAGTTCACTTAATGCGAGTTCGTTTCTCCCATTGTAATCCAAATAAACGCTTGAAGATACCAAACTCAACAACTCAACTTCATTGGGACCTAACATGTTAGTAAAATTATTCAAATTTAAGAGTTGAAAACTCAAATATCCATTTAAGTTTTCCGTCTCAAATAAATTCGTTGAGAAAATGCAAGGTAATGGTATAGTAGGATTGATCCAATTTGCTTGTATTAGACTTTTATTAACTGCTATGTCATTATTATGTCCTGAAAAACAGACCCATAAGTAACGCCCAATTGTATGGCGCAACGTGCAGACTTAGGTCGCTCTTATGTAACATAATTGCTACGTTGACATCACCAAATTTTCCTCTGTAGACCAAGAGAAAATTCAACATTTTCTGATCATTGATTTCATGTTCTAATTTACAAATTATAACAAAAAAAAAGAGTCAACGCAAGTGCAATTAATGTGCTCTTTAGGTTGTATTTTGAGGGTAGTTTAAGAAAACGTTTTTCGTATATCAAAGTATGAATCCAATGCACGAGGACTTGTATCAAAACATGTCCAGATTCAAAAACTGTTTTATGTCTTTTGTCTGCCAACATTTCAATTTTCAAACACATTGGTGAATTGTTATTAAATCAACACCCAGTTTTATATTTATGTCAAATTCTTAAATTACAAACAAAAGTACTATTATACATGAATTTGTTTTGGGTATCTTTCCTTAAAGACTACAAATGAATCATTATATTCCTTCCACTTTTTCACTCAAACCAAGCAACCTATTTGGATAATTGAATTGGCACAAGATTTTCATGCTACAGATTTAAATCATGTATCCCAAATTCAGGTCATCATACATTAATCAAGAAAGAATAGACTAAACCATGAAGAAGAAAATAGAGGCTGCATTCTTAGCTAAATTGTTCGTTTCTTACTAAGCAATTTGCTTTGTGTTCAAGATAACAAAGAAACAGTTACCCATCTTTAGATGATGGGAATGGGGAAAGGCATAATTACTACCCATGTTCAAAGTGACATACTAGTAAATATTAGAACTACAGAATGGTAGATTCCAACCCATGCAGTTAAGAAAACATTTGGGTGTGGATCTCATCAATAAGCCTAAATTACACAAACAATTACATAAACTGCAATGTAAGTTACCATGCACCTTTAAAAATATAAGGTAATTAGCTTCTGCTGCTGCTCCTCAGTCCTCAGCATCTCCAAGTAGAAACTGAGATGAGTTCTTTCTTCTGCCAGCATAGAACAAGTGATGAAGGCTTTCTCTCCACATGAAATCCCCTCACAGGTGCCCTCTGAACTAGACACTCAGCTTGAGCTTCTGTGAAGTTGCTAAATGTGAATGGAGAGAATCCAGATTGCATAAAGAGGTTCCTCCATGGGGGTAATTTTTCTTGAAAATGGTGGTGGCCAAGTATAATTTTCTTGATAGCTGGCTGGATGAAATGCCTCTCAATCTTTTGGAGGACATCAAGATTCACATTCACCGCATCCAACGATTCAAGCAGGGCCGAATAACATTGGAGAACATGGACTACGTTGGTAGGAAGTGGTACATCCATTTGATCACAAATTCTGTCCAAAGTGACCACAACTTTTGGCCTGAGTTGCTTCACAAAGTGAAGAACGGAAGGGAACAATGATGGATAGTTTGTGAAACTTGAGACTGGCATATTCACCACAATTGCCTCATTATCAAAGAATTTACCAAGCAGTGGACAGGAAGGAGAGTTCAAGGATTCAATGCTCAAAACATTGAATTCAAATGACACATTGATGTCTTTCGCGTATTGAATCAAATTCTCTCTAGTGAAATTGAGCTCAACCTCATCACAAGTGGAGGGTGACACAATGGCAGTGACTTTGAGTGAAGGTGCACCACTACTTCTCAAGGCAATCTCTTGCATAAAAGATGACCACTGCACTCCAAACCCAATATCGAAATCGATAACATGAATTCTGTCAGACCTTTCCACAGCTTCAATGAGGGCTTGGTTGCAAGTAAAATTGGCAAACTGAAGAACAGGTGATATCTCAGAAAAGGACTTATAAGCTCCAATTTTAAAAATGAAACTAATTGGCGAAAAAGCCATGAAACTGTGAGCATTTGAATGAAGCAGTGACATCAAGGCCTCCTTCATGTAGAAAGCAGCCCTCTGAAAAGGCCTACCAATAGGGGAGAGCTGGTGATTGAGCCGCGCCAATATCCCTTGCGCATGAACCGGATTACCAGCTTCTATCAGCTCAGCAGTTTTGTATAACTGATCAAATATAGCCTGCTGAAGCTGGTGGCTTGCATCGTCTCCGGTGGAACTCACCTTCTGCTGTTTAGTAGAAGGCATAACCATTGATTGTTGTTGTTGTTGTTGCTGCATATGGTGAGGAAACAATGGAAGCTGTGTTTGCTGCCTCCTACCAAACACTTCTTGCCCTGAATCCAAAAGGGACAACCTTGGAGCTTGAAAATTGTGCCCAATGGTGTCAAAGAGATGGTGTTTCGCCTGATGCTGAGAGAAAACCTGCTGTTCCTGCACCTGAGGGTACATCAATGGCAAAAAGAAAGAAGGGTTATCTGAGAACTGAACTTGGTTCTGGTTCAACATAAACTGTGGATTAATAACCTGAGGCTTCTCATCCACCACTCCAAACTCTTGCTGCTGCTGCTGAGAAGTGAACACACCAGGGGAAACAGATGATGACACCATGAGAGGATTGTTGGCAGAGAAAACAACAGATTCTGAAACCTGGCCAGTCCCAGAACCAGCCTTGGCATTCTGGCCATCCATATTCTCAGCAATGAAAGGGAAACCAGCAGGGTAATTTGGGTCAATATTACCACCCACCATATTCATATTCATATTCATATTCAATCCTTGTTGATCCACAACACCAAATCCAGCATTGAAATCAGCACTTTGAGAGCCACAGGCAGTGCTTTGCAGAAGCTTGCTCAATCCAGCAGAAGGGTCTTCAACATCCCCCATGATTAGCCTCAGGATGGATTGATCTTGGCACTCCCAGTCCTCCATCCTGATGCCACATTTTTCGGGGCTGGATTCCTGAGGAGGGTTGTTGTTGTTGTAGTCTGAGGGTGGTGTTGGGTTGTTGGTGGTGTTGGCTGAGGTGCCACCACCACCCTTGCTAGTGCTGTTGTTGCTGCTGCCAAGAGAAGAAGACATTGTGGAGGAGGAAGTGGGAGGGCTAAGGCTTCTTCTGGAGCCAAGAACTGAGGTGGGCTCAGTGATGCTGCCCACATAGCAATAGTCCTCTTTGTCTATGGTCCACTTTGGTTGTGGGTTATGCAAAAGCACTGAAAATGAATCTGAGGCTGAAGAGAAATCCAACACTCCCTTCCCTTGAAATTCCTCAAAAGGCAAGGGCATGACCTTCATCTAAGAAAGTTGCCTAGGGGGGGGAAGAACAATAAAATTGGTGACCACAAAACCCACCACCCAAAAGACTCCAGTTTTTCAAAAGGTACCACCTTTATTTCCCCACAACCCACCCCAGAAAAAAAAGATTACAAATTAAGCAAATTTAAACCACCCCAAATGAAGAACACATAAAAAAAACAAGAAATTTCGGGTTGGAAGAGCTAAAAAGGCTGAATTTTTGTTTTTGTTTTGGGGACAATACAAATCTTCGAGGAACACTGAACAAACACATAGAGTGCTGCAGGAAAAACAAAAGAACAAACAACTTGGGCACCCTCTAAAAATAAAGCTTGTTTTTTTCTTCTTCTATCTGATACTTCTGTGGCGTGTTGAGATTGAAACAGTTGAAGAAGGTGTGATGAGGGAAGAAGAAGAAAGCCATGAGATGAATGAATGTGATTCTTCTTTGTGTTTTCTGTGTGGAACACTCTTTGTTGCTTGTGTTTTGTAAGGTAGATGCGTGCAGCGTATAAAAGTGGTAAAGTGCTCTCTCTCTCTCTCTCACTGTTTCTACTTTTTTAAATAAAAAAAATTGATATTTTATTGTTTTTTAATTTATTTTTGTGCAGCTTGTCTGCATACGTAGTTTTCCCCTCTGGTTGGTAGGGTTGCTGTCGCCACCCTTGATTTCAACCACTCCAGCATCTCGCGCGTGAACTTCAGTTTCCAATGTTAAATGTATTTCTACTAATATTTCTAATTTAATGCAATAAAGGCTCGTGACAGTGTACGAAAATTTTATCTCATTACAATCGACTAAATTCAATTCAAAATACTCATTTGTTATGCATTTACGTATTAGTAAATAGTATCGGAGAAAAAAGTTGGCACAAGTGACACTATTCATCCAACGATATGCCAGATGTAAAATAAATTTTAATATGATTTTTTACTTTAATAAGTTATAGGCTTTTTTTCATAAAAAAATATTTGACTTATATGGCCTTTAGTAAATTATAAACATGAATATCAAAATATTTAATTTAATTAGTTAAATAGAAATATATAAGTATTATAAATCCTATTTAATTCCTATATATAAAAAAATTATAAATATTAATAATAAATATTTTTTTACTGATGAACTTAAAATATAAATTTTAATTATTTTATCCTTAAATGGAGCCTAACAAGTATTGAAGCTAATCTAATAATGCAAAATATGTATAATTTATATAATATTTTATTTAAATAAATTTAGGTTTTTAAAAAATAAGTTAAATAATAATAATAATAATTATATATTAACTTTTATTGTAATATAAATGATTTATTATCTTCCGGTGTAATTTACACTAAGCATGGGAATGATTATAAAATAGAAAATCAACAAATTTTAGTTACAATTTAAGATTGATTTACATAAGTTAAAGACAAAGAGACGTGGGTATAAAAATTGGAACTTATGATCAATTTTTTTATTACGTTATTCTTAGCTGCCACTATTTACGAATAAAATTGTCAAAATTTGTATCCTAATTTGGAGATCAAATTGACTCTTATAAAATAATTTAGGATCAAACTAATAATTAATAAAAAGTTAAACATTGTATGTTATTGAGTATTGTACAATATGGATTTGTACGAGGGATTAGCTTAACACCTGATATTAATAAGTGAAAGGATGGATATATAATCTTCAAGTTCTTATATATATATATATATATAAAGTTAGTGTAGGATTTATGAAGGATGTGTATGCATGGCAATTAAGTTGACATCCATACAAACCCACCAAGATATCACACTAAAACCTAATCAAGAAGCTAACATAATATGTAATTGGGAAAATTGTCCTATTATGAAGAAATTCACGCCTAATAAAACATGGGGATATGATCCCACCAAGAATAACTAAGCCCAAAATCAGTATCATAATTCGTTATAAGGTCAGCGCAAAAGTTTCCCTCCCTAAAGATACAAGAGTAAACCAAAACTATATCTTTACAAAAAAAAAAAAAAAAACCATTTTCCTAGTGACAACGGAGCTGCCATGAGACTAAAGATTTCTTGAATGCTTGAATCACTAAGTTGGAGTCACATTCAATCCCAAGGTTCCTCTAGTTGTGAGCAAGAGCAACCTCTATAACCAAAATAATTGCAAAAGTTCCATCATAAAAAATTAAAAAAAAAAAAAAAAACACTTTGAATGCCAATGTAAGAAGAGAAGCAACCAATCAAACAAACCCATGTTGCGCTCGGGATTACCCTTAGCTGAACCATTTGTATTGCACTTAATGTTATTAAGCACCAGAGGGAACCAATCAATCTACTTAACCCACTTCGAGTTGAGGGGTGAATGGGGACAAAGAAGGATTTAAGGATAGAGAATTCTTCAACATAATGCTTTAGCTTGCCCCTCAAAGAAGAACTTGCTATGAAGGTGACAATATAGATATGGAAATGATAGCCTCATTGAAAGAAGTAGCTTTGTTGTCAAACCTTAGCTAATTGTGGCAGGTCCATATTGCACAAAGAGAATTAAGCTTGAGAGATAGGATGGCATCCCTAGCTTGACCACTCTATCTAAGAAGAAGAATGTTGAGAAGAGATTGTCAATCCTACAGATTTAGAGTTTTGGAAATCTTATTTTTTTAGCCAGAACCATATACGACGAGCAAAGGTGCAATCAAAGAAGAGATGTCTAGTGGTTTCTTCAATGCAACCACGTAGAGAACAACATGATACCACAACAAAGCCATGTTGCCTTAACTTTTTGTCTATAGGCATCCTATCATGAAGAATTCTCCAAGCCAAAAAGGATCTAAATGGCAGAAGAGCTGGAGACTAGATTAACTTTGCCCAGGGAGTAGGACCGGAAGGGGAACAAAAATCGTTATAAGCAATCTTGAAAGTGAGATCACCATTACTAGCATCACATCAAACAAGGTTGTCTTGATGGAGAGAAGGAGCAAATATGGTATTTTGAATGGCCTCTTCCAAAGAATATATGTGGAAGGAGTATAAAAGCATGCCATTGACAATGGACTTAACCAATTGAATGTGTCCTATGATTAAGAGGAGAGAGGCCTTCCAAGAGAGAAGCTTTGGCCTAATATGACCCGAAATAGGCTTGGGATGTTTAGCACACGGTCTATAATCTTCAAGTTCTGGAGTTTTGATTTTTATTCTTTTTCTTTACAGTTGAGTTTCAATTTCCTTATTGCCTTCAAGTTTTAATAAGTGAAATGAGGGATATATATTATTCTTTCCAATGCAAGTCAATCAGTGCTCCAATATTAGAGTCTTGAGATATTATGAATTCCTAGAAAGGTTAGTCATCATTGTCTTCTTTTATGGCTATACCTAATAATTCCTACTATTATAAGACAATGGGTTCCTCATAAGAAAAAACATTAATTGAAGTGTTAATAATATATTTTCTAATACACTTATTTTGATGATAAGGGATATTCAACAAGAAGTGAAATCTAAAATCATTTATAATTTTCTAAAAAGTTTAATTAATCATAAACACTATTTTAAGAAAGTGTGTTAGAAAATATTTTTCTTAACTAGATATTGTGAGATCTTTTCTTTATCATTTGGAATTAACTCTAAACAGGTGAGACAACTATAAAATTATTGGATCCCTTTATGATATTGCATGAAATCCATCAAAAGTTTATCTCAAAACAATCTCAAGAAATTATTTTATAATAAATATATTAGAGCTATTAGATGATTTTTTTTTTAACTAAATATATGTTAGAAAACTCCACAACAATTATATATTATCCCAAACAATCACTTATAATTTATGAACATTGGTTATATATGAATGAAAATGAATTAAACTTATTATGTTGTTCCAGGAGTCTCATGCTTAGCACAACCATGGGGTGCTTATCACACAAAACCTTCAGGCTAAGCACACTTGCCCGTGCTTAGCGCACCAGTGCAAGGGCTCCAAACTTGCCCTCTAGAGGTCCCTACACTTAGCATGCAAAGGAAATGCTTATCCCAAAGAGCACTCACACTTAGCATGCATAGCTTATGCTTAGCACAAGTCATCAAACCTGAATCCAAGAAATTCATGGTGCTAAGCATGCATCAACAGGCTTTGCAAACATACAAACTTTTGCAAAAATCACAAATCCACACTTTAAATGGCCATGCATGGCCTCTAAACAATCCCAAAGCATACCAATAAATTCCTAATCACTTTTATTACATTTTAACTAGTTAATTTACACAATAAACCCCTTAATAAAGTATAATAATTAAAATCCCTAAATCTCCTAACCTAGGGTTCAAAAGGGGAAGGGAAAACCATACAAACAAATAGATAAAGGAAGACAAAGGGAATCGCAAAAACCACACAAACTACTACTACTTGGCACCCTTGATATAATAGCCTTAATATTATATTGCAATATCATAAGGGTCACACTTGGCATCCTTGATATTATAGCCTTCATAGGAAAAAAAATGCACACCAATCAATAAAACACAATTATGAGTAGTTAATTACTTACCTGAAACATGGAGAATAAAGCCACAAAAGAGTGGTAGGTATGAGCATAATAGAACCCTTCACAACATAGTGTTCAGACTCATGTGCCTTCTAGAACCAAGGGTATTCGAGCCAGTTGATTCATCCCAAACATAGAGTATAACCATGTCAACTCAAAGCAACAAAAAAATAAAAAAGAAATAATAGTAACAAAGTTAAAGAAATAAGATAACTAACAATGTATTTAAAAATTAAATTACCCTTATTGATGCTTCACCCCAAGTTGTTGTTAGCACCCAAAGGATCTACATTATTAAGATATTTGTAAACAAAAGTTTTCTCTAAGTTCTTTATTGCTAAGCATTGCACCATAACAAATGCTCAATGAATAATTTCTTAATGCTTGTGAGTCCTACTATAACACTATATCTAACAACATATAACTTAGATAAACCTTTTGTTTTCAAATACCTCAATATTATAAATCCTTTGTGTGCTAACAACAACTTGGGACAAAACGTCAATTCGGGTAATTTAACTTTTAAATACATAATTAAATATTTTTCATGTTACTATTATTACTTCTTATTTTTGTATTACTTTTAGCTTACATGGTATTACACTTTGTTGGGAATGGAGTATGATTGGTTAGGGTTCTCTTATTCTCATTGTAGCCACCCTTTTGTGGGTTTTATTCGTCATCCTTTGGGTAAGTAATTAACTAGTCATAACTATCTCTTATTGATTAGCATGCCATGTTTCCTATTAAGGCTACAACAACCAAATGCATGAGTTATGATACTTGGAATCCTTGATATTATAACCTTAATATTATATTGTAATATCATGGAGGTCACACTTGACATTTGTGATATTATAGCATTAATATAAAATAAGGCATACCAATTAGTAAAAGACAATTATGAGTAGTTAATTACTTGCCTGAAGAATGAAGCTCACCGAAAAGTGGCAAATGTGAGCACAATAGAACTCCTTACCCAATCCTAATCCATCCCAAGCATAGAGTATAACCATATCAACTCAAAGAAATAGAAAAATAAAAAAGAAATAATAGTAGCAGAGGAAAAGAATTAAGATATATAACGTATATTTGAAATTGAAATTACCCTTATTAATGTTTCAGCCCAAGTTATTGTTAGCACACAAAGGATCTTATATTGAGTTATTTTTAAACAAAATATTTATCTAAGTTCTTGGTTTCTAAGCATGAAACCATAGCAATTAGTTAATGAACAATTTCTTAATGCTTATAAATCCTACTATGGTGTTATGCCTAACAATCAATAACTTAGAGAAATATTTTGTTTGCAAATACCTCAATATTGTAGATCCTTTGCGTGCTAACAACTTAGGACAAAACATCAATAAGGGTAATTTAACTTTTAAATACATAATTAATCATCTTAATTATGTTTCATGTTATTATTATTACTTATGTATTTTTCTATTACTTTTAGCTTACATGATATTACACATTGCTTCAGAAGAATTAAGATTCGTTGTGGTTCTTTATTCTCATTGTTGCCAACCTTTTGTGGGTTTTATTCTTCATCCTTTTGGTAAGTAATTATCTCTTATTGACTGATATATCATGTTTCCTATTAAGACTATTAAGGTTACAACAATCAAATGCATGTGTTGTGACACTTGACATCCTTGATATTATAGCCTTAATATTATATTGTAATATCATGGAGGTCACACTTGGCATCCATGACATTATAACATTAATAGAAAATAAGACACATCAATTAGTAAAAGACAATTATGAGCAGTTAATTAGTTGCCTGGAGAATGAAAGCTCACCCAAAAATGACAAATATGAGCACAATAGAACTCTTAACTGGTCCTAATTCATCCCAAGCATAGAGTATAACCATATCAACTCAAAGCAATAGAAAAATAAAAAAAAAGAAATAATAGTAGCAGAGGAAAAGAATTAAGATATGTAACCTATGTTTAAAATTTAAATTATCCTTATTGATGTTTTGTCCCAAGTTGTTGTTAGGACACAAGGATCTACAATATTGAGGTATTTGTAAACAAAAGGTTTCTCTAAGTTATTGGTTGCTAAACATGACATCATACTAGTTACATAATGAACAATTTATTAATGCTTGTGAGTCCTACTATGATCTTATGCCTAACAATGAATTACTCAAAGAAACCTGTTGTTTGCAAATACATCAATGTTGTAGATCCTTTGTGTGCTTAAAACAACTTTGGATGAAGCATTAATAAAGGTAATTTAACTTTTAAATACATAATTAGTTATCTTATTTATTTTTCCCATTACTTTTAGCTAACATGGTATTGCTTTTCTTGGGGGATTAGGATTCATTATGGTTCTATAATTCTCATTGTTGTCAACCTTTTGTGGGCTTTATTCTTCATCATTCGGGTAAGTGATTGACTACTCTAATTGTCTCTTATTGATTGACATGTCATGAATGTTTTCTGTTAAGGCTATTAAGGCTACAACAACCAAATGCATGGGTTGTGACACTTGACATCCTTGATATTATAACCTTAATATTATTTTATAATATCATGGGGTCACACTTGACACCTGTGATATTATAACATTAATAAAAAAAAATAAGTCACACCAATTAGTAAAAAATAATTATGAGCAATTAATTATTTGTTAGAAGAATAAAACTCACCCAAAAGTGACAAATATGGGCATAGTAGAACCATTAACCAATCCTAATTCATCCCAAGCAGATAGTATAACCATGTGAGCTCAAAGCAATAATAAAATAATAATAATAACAAAGGAAAAGAATTTAGATATGTAACCTATATTCAACAATTAAATTATCCTTATTGATGTTTCACTCCAAGTTGTTGTTAATGCACAAAAAATCTACATTATTGAGGTATTTGTAAAAAAAAAAAAAAAAGTCATTAGATTTCCACACATAATGAAATGACAATTCATATGTTATCCCTTGAAAGCCTTACTTTTCCTCCAAAACTTAAATCAACTTCTCTAGTCACAAAGCAATTTAATGGAGTAATATTAAGTTTTTACTTTATGTTACTTTTACCTAATTACAAACCATATTTCCAATTAGTTTTAAACTATCCAAAGATAATAAAAAAAATTGATTATTGACACTACTTTCTCCATCTAAATCAATATCAAACACCCAAACAAAATAAAAGTTTTAATAGAAAAAATCATTCACAATGTAAACCATTTGATTACCTGACATGAGTCATCTTCATCACCATTGGAATGTAACTCTCTTGCAAGTAAAAAGCTAATGCATTTGCACATGTAATCAAATGCTTCACATTCATAAGAATATAAAATCAATATCTCTCTTGTAGGAGAAAGAAAAGCTTCATGAAAGTCCAAAAAATTTAATTGAAGTCTCTAACATGTCTCATTTATGCAGCTGAACATAACAGGATCCTCACTGTCTAAACACAATCACAAAAAAAGTCATTAACAAGATAGAGACTAAAAATTATGTGTAGCTAAAGCATAGTTGGATCCTAAATGCTTAAACACATATTCACCAAATAAAAAAGGTCGTTAAAAAAATAGAGAAAAATCACAACTAAAATAACTAGAATTATTCAAATTCATAAAACTATTCATCGCTAACGTCAATATTCAAAAGATCAATGCATTTATTTAACAAGGCTCGCAACAAATGAAACTTAACTAAGTTATTCTCTAACATTAAAAAAGGTAGCAATAACCAGCTAAGTTTGTTCTCTATTTCAGTACCACGATTTTTTTATTTTTAAAAAAGAAACTGTGAATATGTTATGGAATCGGATGTTGTAATAATTGAAAATATATCGAACCTCAAAACCAATTTGAATTCAATAAATTAAATAATAATCGATGAGTTCAAATAACACCAAGAAAAATAAGAATTCAAGTTGAGAAAAAAATGAAAAGAGATAAATGGTGTAGAACCTAAAGTTGAGTGATGACTAAGAGATAAGAAATCGTTGGGCGCTTCTTTCCATAATATAGAATGAATGAGTAATTGTGGGTGAGATTGAGACGAGAGTGAGTTTTTGTGAAGATTCAAAATCTCATCTTCAATGGATGACAATTGAATATTGTGGCTAGGGTTTTGAAGGCGGAGCATATAATAGATAGAAGAGAGATTTATGCCTTATTAGATTTTGGTTTATATATTATGGGCCAAAGACAAAAAGGCCGATAGGGACACTTTATATAGAAGTATTATAAACATATAATACATTAAAAAATACACAATTTTATTATAATGATATATTTTATTACATACTAGACATTTTTTTACTTATAAATACATACAAATTAATTCAAAATATTACATTTGAATAGGCATTTAACTTTTTGGTATAAATAAAAATTTTATATATTTTTTTTCACCGAGAATATTTCTCAATCGACAGTAAAAGTATAATTCCTATGAGACAAAGAGATCATAGGAGTAGATATTGTCTCTTCCAACAAAATAAATTTTATACTCGACAATGTTTGGATAAGTTAAAATTTTGGAATTGAATGAGTTTTGAAAAAGTTAATAAGATGAAGTTGTTATCCTCTAATTCACCGTGATGTGAAAATACTATGAGTTGCTATCCCCCTTCTTGAACCACTTAGATCTTGATTTTTGTTTTAGTAATGAATCATTATACATCGCATTCTTCCAAGATTCATCTTGAAAGCCCCTCCAAGTATTTCTCTCCTCTTCAAACAATCCACTCTTTTTTCTCCGAATCATTCAACTCTATTTAAATTCTAGCAATGTTATTGTTGATATTTCCAAAGTGAATTTGGTTCCACTCTTTGAAGCTTCCTTTTAGCCCCTTCAATTTCTCCTTAAGGATGAAATCCCCTTTCCCATGCCTATGAAGATTTGACCAAGTATCCACCACCAATTTTCCAAATTGTTTGTCTTCAAACCAACAATCTAGGGATCTAAAAGGTTTAAGTCCTCAAACTACATTAACATCCTTCAACAACATTGGGCAATGGTCCGATATGTTTTTATCCAACACATATTGGGAACTCCCGGGCCACATAGCAATCCAATCTCTTGACACCAAACATCTATCAATCCTACACCTTGCTTTTCCATTTGGTTGGTACCAAGTAAATTTTCAACCCACCAATGAAATGTCTTTTAACTCCATGTCAACTATAAATTTGTCAAGTTCCATCCTTTCACCACTACCATAGTCTACTAAGCTCTCCCCTTGTCTCTCACAAGACCTCCTAATGCAATTGTAATCTCCAATGATAAACCATAAAGACTCCCTACTAGTTGCCCTTACACTTTTCAAAGCTTCCCATTGCCTCTTCTTTGCTTCCAAGTCACAAGGAGAGTAAATGTTGATGATAATAACATCATGTCCCCCTTCCTTCCAAGTTCCCTCTACTCCAATAAACCCACATCCTTGAAACAAATTTCTAGAAACAAATAAATTGTTGTTCCAAAGACATAAGCTAGAGCGCTCCCGCAATGTTAATAGTTGGTTGCATAATCCATTCAATTTCACACTCCCCCATATTGCTTGACACATCTCCCTTTTTATTGTTTCTTTTTTGGTCTCTTGAATACACACAAATTGCACCATTTTCCTTCACAACAGCCTTCTTTATGTACATCAATTTCCCTCATACAACAAATCCAAGTCAATCGATTACCAGGGACAAGTTTCGGGTTCCATTTCTCCAATGATTGAAATATGGACCATAGCCCCTCTTCTTCTCCCTTGTTCCAGTCTGTATGATCACCTCCACTAAAACCAAGTCATCCCCCAAGACATTTTAGTCCAATTTCCCCCGTATAAGTTAGGAAACTTTCCTAATGGATTTTTGTCAATTAAGGTCACGTTCTTTAGGGTTCCCACCCAACATCCCTTCCAATCTACATCCTGCATCTGTTTGTCCTCCTTTTTCCGTTGCCATGCTTTGATTTCATTGTTGCTTCCCTCCTTTTACCACTTTGGCATATTGTCTCTTATCTCTGAGTTGGTAACCAAAGGCATGTTCTCCATGGCTAATTTGTTTCCCCTTATTGCTATCTCCCACATACTTGTTCTCCCCTCCTCCTTGCTAATATCTCTTGTACCTTGGGTTGTTCAAATCCATTTCTTCTTGAAGCAAGCAAATCCAAATCTATGCCCCCATTTCTTCTTCTTCTTGGCTATAGTAACTTCACAGACCTTACCCCATTGTCAAAACACCTTCAAGAGATCTTGCTCCCTTATGCATCCGAAAATCGAAAATCGAATACTCTCCTCTCTCAAACACTGTCCTCGCTCCACTCATGATTTTTTTTGAAGACATTAGTCCTTATGTGTTATTTACAGCGTACATTAATACATATTATGTGCAATGCAAAAATAGATAGTTTTTAAACATTGTTATAATAATTAACATTTAACGAAATTTGTGTGATACTGGTATTTGCCATAAGAGACATTTTATGCAACATATAGTTAAAATAAGACACGCCTAAACGTTTTTATTTTTATTTTTTAAAATTGTATGTACATATTATATACAGAGAGAGAGAGAGGGGGGGGGGGGGGTATAAAGAAGTTATTTATTGATTTTGCACTTTAAGTTTTATAACGTTTAAATAGTTACAATTATTTACTTAATTAAATGATAAATACTTATGAAAAGAATAATCTATATACAGGACAGATGGAGAGAGGGCCGGCAGAACCCGAGTTCCCCCTCCACTTCTCTTATACATTTATTTTTAAATTAATTAATCTAAAATTAATTTTTTTTATGTTATTATTATAATAATTATAATATTGATTAATGTTAGTTATAATAAAATTATATAAAATTAATTGTGTTTGTTATTATTATCGTAATGATTAAGGTGATAATTACAATAAAATTGTGTGTTTATTATGTTTATAATAACAGTAAAGATATTATCATTTAAAATAAAAATTAGATTTAATTTTATGTATAAAAATAATAAATATTTTTTAAAAATTATTATTTATTAAAATTTGATTTAAATGTATTTTTAAACTTTGTAAGTTAATGTATTTTTTTCATTTTTGGTCCCTGTAATATGTTTTTGAACCTTGTAAGTTAGTCTTTTTTATTTATTTTTGGTCCCTATATAAGTTTATTTATCTAATTGTAGTCCCTATAAGTTTGCATCTTTTTAATTTTTTCTTTACTTATTTTTAGTTCATGCAAATTTATATTTTTTTTCAATTTTAATTTCTGTAAGCGCTAATTTATGAGAATTATAAATAAAAAATTTAAAATCTTATAGAAACAAAAATTAAAAAAACACACACTTATAAGAACTAAAAATAAACAAAATAATTTACAAAACCAAAATTAAAAAAAAAGTTAACTTACAATGACTAAAAGTTAAAAAAAATGAATTTACAAAGACCAAAAATAAAAAAGTACTAATTTATAGATATCAAAAACATATTTAAACCTTAAAAATTAGACGTTTAAATAATTACAAAGGAAAAAGAAAAATTTAACACCCTCTAATAGGTTCCTCGACTCGCCCCTATTACAGTACTGTAAAATTTATTTATATTATTAATCAATTATAAATTAATATGTAAAATAAGTTTATTGATTTTTATATTTAATCTTAAAAATCATAGCAAGTATGATTTTTTTATTGGTTTACACTCACGTTACATACAAATTAAACTCTAAATTTATTATATCTTATTAAGTTTAGTAGGAGTTGATGAAAAAGAATCTTGAACTATGCAAAATTAATGTTATGAACATGATATGTTTAGGAAAAAAGTACAATATTCATGTTAATTATATAAAAAACGCCGTAGCAAAAAATAAATAAAAAAAGTAAGTAATTCCCTGATGCAGCAATACTTTTCACAAATTAATTAGTTTGTTTTACTTTTATTTAAGTAGAATAATAATTAGGTATGTAACCAGTAATAGAATATGGAAGCAATCAATGAAGGACCTAAATTAAACAATGGTTTCCCATAAAGGAACGTGACTGACTTAATTGTCAAGGTTTCTATATAATAGTTTTGTTTTACATTACTTGAAAGAAACACCATATATCATGTAGTAGTTAGTTAATATCTGAAAATAATATTGCGGGAGATAGAAACCCAATTCCTTTACAAGTGAGACATACTTTCTGAACTTTTGCTTTGTTCAGCTATTTATACACACTTTTTTTCCACTATCATGCTTCAACACCCTTACCTCACAGCCTTATTATTTGACGTGTTCTATTGTCCAAGTAAGTTACTCTCTCATCATGCATGGGGCATAATTTTCACCACACTCAATTGGGAGCTCAAAGGGATTTTATCTAAAAGTGCAAAGGGCCAAACCCCAATTGCACAGTCAATGTCCATCACTTTCCATCCAATGTACTTCCCCCATGAATAATTGAACATGAACATGAACATGAACATGAACATGTTTGATCTTTGAAGGGTGGGGCAACAATAATGGAAAACGCTATGGCATGATAGGAACTTACAAAAGAAAAAAAAATCGAGTACTTTCGTTGTCTTAGACAAAATTGAAATTGCTCACATATCAATGTGGCAGGAAAGAAGGGGGACATGCTTAGGCTTCTTGTGAATTCTTTATGGAAACTATGATTTGGACATGTCAGAGACAAGCCTTATAGTAATTTATTTAATTTATATAATCTACGTTCCCCCATGTGAAGCCTAATAACATTACATTACATAACAATAACAACTCCTACTTCTAACTTCTCCCCTATGAAGTGTAAAGTTGCCTAAAACCCTTTGCTTCCCACTCTTTCCCTACTTGAATTTTTAATTCATTACTTTCAAATATTTTTTTCCTTCTCTCTCGTATTTTCTTTTTTTCTTTTTTCTTTGTTGTTTGTTGGCTAAAGGGTACGTATGTGTTTCTGTTATGTTCTTTTCTCTCTTCTCAAGACACCTCACACCTCAAGCAATTTCATAAAAAAAAAAAGGCCTACTTCTACACATTCAATATAATGGTAATATTTTTTTTAAGCCGAAACGTCATTTTATTGCAAGAATTTATATATTTATATAGTTAACAATCTTATAGTTGACATCCCCATGATTAGAGGGCAACATGCAAGTCATCGATATGTATAGTATAATAAAAACCATCATCTCTAATATCCATAGCCGACCTCAACAACACTTTTTAATATATTTATACAAGATATATATATATATATATATATATATATATATATATATAATTAGTGCCTTTCCTTATAACGTGATCATAACTTTATTATTTTATTTTAATTTCATTTTTTCGGTTCGACATCAGAGTTTTCTATTTCCCTTTTTCTTTTGGTTTTTTTTTCTTCTGAAAATAGAGAAAGCAAGCATGTTACGATTAAAATAAATACGAAAAAAATAATATTCAGTTGCATTTGGACCACATGGGATGGTGAAAGAAGGTTTGGACTAGAAAATGGACTAATCGGTGCCTCCGTGACGTAGAGACCGCCACTTTTAGATCACGGGATGATTTGATAGCAACCACCTCATAGATATTATTAGGGCAAGCTGAATTAATGAAGCAAAATGGCACCAACAAATTTAAGTAAAAAATTATCATGTACTAATAATCTAACATATATTAATAATTTGACATTAAAAAGATATAACTTTCATTTAGGAGAAACTAAGTTGCCAATATAAATATTATTAGTTAAACTAACAATATGATATATTATTACTAATACATCAAATATTATAATATATTATACTATAATTCAAATATCTATATGGATAATTCAATTTTTGTAATATATATATACAGAGAAAATAAGGTAATCCTAAACATAATAGTTTATTTCTCAATAAATTATTAAATAACATTTAGTAAAATCTATACAATTTTTAATTCATATATTTAAATTTTTAATAAATAAAATTATGGATGGGTAAACTTAGGTAATTATAAATCATATTAATTTATGTTTGTTAGAAGGACAATATTAGTTTGTGGCGCAAGCGTATACAATCGTAATAAAAAAAATAGTCCTCATTTGGTATATGAGTGTGTCAACACACATTCTTTTAGTTTTTATAGATAACAATTGAGATTTTAATATTTGAATTTAATTTAGTGAAGGTTTGTCTGATATAATTGTGTCTTTGACATTATTACATGTCTTGCAATTTTTTATTGGGCTTCCATTGGTGTTTCCACACTTTTTTTTTTATGGCACAATATATATTAGAATGACGATTCAAGTTCGACACGTAAGTGAAATGTTTAGATAATAAAGTAAAATAAATTTAGATTAAGAAATAAGAGAGGATGCATGCATCCTAACAGTGGGTGTTTATTGTTTTTGTTTTCGGAAACAAGTTAGGCTTATGCTTATCAAGGATTTATATAACGTGATGACCTCGCCATAAGTCATAACTTAGTCACTAGATTTTCCTGTCAAGTTAACTTGCATCATTAAAAATAGTTTCCAATTATTTTATCAAAATATATATTTCTAAAGTTTCTTTGGTATTGGAGATCTATTACTAAAGTTTAATTATAATTATGAACATTAATTTATCGTACACAAAAAATAATAATAAACATTTTCTACTTTGTAGATTTAATATAGTAGTATTATACAATAAAGTTACAATGAAAATATAGTGTGTGTTGGATGGTTAAAAGAGAGAAAGAATGATGAAAAATATATTGGATTTAATATCCTATGCTAACAAAACTAATTCTAATAAATTAACATTTACTGATAAAAAATGACAATAGAAAATTAAGTTTTTTCCCACTTGTTTGATTGAATATTGAAGAGAAAGAAAATGATTTTTTCTTATAAATACATATTTATTGTTACTATATCTACATTATGTGGGATAGAGAAGAAATAAAAAAGTTAAAATTATAATTTTTGATAGCTTTCAATTATTTTTATCTAGACATATTTTTATTATTTTCTATTTCTCTATTTAACAAAATAATATCAAATTATTTTTTTCTCTCTCACTTTGATGTGTAAAATATGACCATTAAGGGCAAGAGTACCCTAAGCGAAGTAACAGTGGACCTAAGTCTGGATATCGCACCCAAAACACTAGTTGTATTCCCGTAATAATTCAATTCACAATAAACTAACAATTTGGTCTTTTATCAATAGTTGAAGGAATTGTGTTCAATCCATGAGAAAGATAAGAGAAATTACACGTTAGAGCTTCCTTTTTCCCAAGTCTTGTTTGTTTCTGGTTTTTGTGACCCAACCTATTTGTTCATAAATCGATTTTGAGCCAAAGGTGCTAACTTTTTTGAAGAAACTGGAGTGGTTTTGTTGGGGCACTGGATGCCCATATTAGTTAACTTTCTTAGATTAGGGCCATGCCTTTTCCTTCTGATAAGGATTTTCAAGGGAAAGGAGTGTTGGAGTTCTCTTCAGCTTCAAATTCATTTTCAGTGCTTTTGCATAATCCACAACCAAAGTGGACCATAGACAAAGAGGACTATTGTTATGTGGGAAGAAGTACTGAGCCCACCTCAGTTCTTGACACCAGAGAAGCCATAACTTTTCCACGGTGGGAAACTTCACCAGAAAAATGTGGTGATGGTGTTGTGAGAGTGATGGGGAATGAGAGGGTCAAGATCAATCCATTCTGAGACTAATCATAGGAGATGTTGAGGACCCTTATGTAGGGTTGAACAAGCTCTTTTGGGGTAGCTCTCAACAAAGTGTCGATTTCAATGCAGGGTTTGGTGTTGTGGATCAAGGGTTGAATATGATAAGTGTTGTTGACCCTTCAGGGAACAATACTTACCCTGGTTTCCCTTTCATTACTGAGAATATAGGTGGCCGCAATGTTAAGGCTGGTTTCTTGTCTATTGGAGAATCAATGTTTTTTGTTTCTGGTAACAGTCCTTTGTTGTTTTCAACATCTCTTGGTGGGTTTAATTCTCAGCAGCAACATCAAGTGGTTTGAGAGGTTGATGAAAAGCCTTAGGTCATTAACCCCCAGTTTGTGTTGAACCAGAATCAAGTTTAATTCTCTGATAACCCTTCTTTCTTTGTGCCAATGGTGTACCCTCATTTGCAAGAGCAGCAAGTTTTGTCTCAGCATTTCATCCTTTCAGCCATTAAGAAGATCATATTAAGTCCCCTCTGTTTGAAGGAAAAATTATCTACTTGGAGAAGCATGCTTCTGTAATATGGCTTCTCTCCATTCACATTTAGCAACTTCACAGAAGCTCAAGCTGAGGGTTTACTGCATAAGGCACTTGTAAAGGGATTTCAATTGGAGAGCAAGCACTCATCTCTTTCTCTATGTTGGCAGAGGAAAGAACTAATCACAGTTTCAACTTGGAGATGCTGAGTAGCAGCAACAACTAATTATTACCTTATATATTTAAAGGTGTTTCATAACTTATTGCCTAGTTTATGTATTTAGGCTTTTTTTAATGAGATTTGATAACTGTGAAATTTGAGCTAAATTGATAGTCATTTTTGGCTAATAATGATAATAATTTCTTCACTTTATTATTGTTTTTAATGAAATAATGAAGAAATTAACATCTTTGTTATTTTTTATCAGCAGAAGTCAAGAGAAGAGGAATTCAAGTGCTTTGAAGAAAAATTGAGGCAAAAAGTAGAAGAAAAAGCCTTGAAGAGAAATTGAAGAAGTGGACAGCTCGCTTAGCGCGTGCCCGCACTTAGCGCACAGCTCAAGCTTAGCGCGCGGAAAAGCTCATAATGAAGCCCAAAGGCGCGCTTAGTGCAAAAGCCGACGCTAAGCACGAAGTTAGCATGAAAATTAAGCTTCCTAGTGCCTATATAAGGAGGAGGAAGCAAAAGAAAAATATACTGAGGCTCAAATCTATCCAAGGCCTGGGTCTATCCTTTTGAGGAAATCCTCTTTCTTAGTCATTCCCTATTTTCTTACTACTAGTCATCCATCCCTTTCTTCTATTAGCCTTTGAAGTATAAAGTCTCTCATGGCTATGAGAGGCTAAACCCCCCTCTGTTGGGAGCCTAGCAGCCAATGCCCTTGTAATATAACTGTTCTTCTTATCTATTAATGCAATTTCAATTTCTATTGTTTCTTTTCTGCTCTTCATCTCTATTGTGTGGTTTGGTCATCCATGCATCTGTTTTTAGGGATTATACATTGGGAAATGGTAATGTCTAAAGAATTGGGAAAAGACATCTCAACATTGCATTACTAGGGATAGAGTGACTTTGTTGTGCCTCTGCATACATCTTCATACTTAATGCGGTTTATGATTCAATCTTTGCAAAGAAATTTGGGAGAGAGAATACATAAATTAAGCTTTTCATCATGAGGGATCAGGGTTGAGCATATTAGTAGATGTGAGTGAAAATTGGGAAAGTAGTTAATAGAGAAAAACATTAATATTCCATCAAGGGTAATTAGACATGTTAGGCCCCAATATTATCGCATTTTGACTTCATCTTTTGCATTTAAATTATTGTTTATTTTTCTTGCTATCTTTTTCTTTTTTCCTTTTACCCCCAATTTTCACACTTACAATTCCTTTTTCTTTTACTTCTTCTTTTGCTTACAAATTGGGTATTTACCAACGCTAGTACAAACAAAGTTCTTGTGGACTCGACACTCGGTCTTCCGTTTTAATCTTTATTACTTGTGATAAAATTGGTACACTTGTCAATCTGTTAACAAGATTCACCACCCAAATGTTCTTCATTTGTGGGTTGACATCTAGATTCTACAGTTATTACTAATGTGTACATTTAATAAGGGTATATGTATGCCTTTTTCCCATTTCTATTATCTAAGGATTGGTGAGTGTCTTGTTGTTATGTTGAAGGAAAAGAAAATTTCTTAGAGCCAAGAATGATTGCTCTATATTTATGTTTATGCTTTAGTTTTGTCTTGATTGTTGATTACTGTATTAATTAGGGGCTGAATTTGGCATACATGATGGTTTTAATATGTAGCATGAGTGTCTTGTGCCAATTTTATGCACTATATATGTATGTTGGTGATCATAGAAGTATTACCAATCCTATCGTGTAATGTGATGGATGTTCAATGTTTCAAGAATTTCTTAGATAGTTTAATTACTTCAAGAACCACTTAAGAAAATGGACAATATTGGTGATTTACTCATTATCTTACCGATGAAATTATATATATATATATATATATAATATGACTCTTGTGAGAATACTATATTGCATGAGAATATGAGAATAATTAATAATAATTATTAGATCAAAATTAAACGGTTAAAATTAAAGTGTTTAAAATTTCAAATTAAAATAATATATGATCAAATTTCTAAAAGATTAGTCATACAACAAACAAATCTATAAAAATATCAATTATCTCCCTAAAATATTTCAGTTAATTAACATATCACTATCATGATAGTCGTTGTCATTACTATGATTAATGTTGCAACCATCACCATGAGTTTACCCAGAGTCAGTTTATTCAAGAGTCAACTTGCAAAGTACAAATGGACTCGTAAACTCGTAAGAGTTAGCGAGTTAACTCGAGAGTTTGATAACCATGATCACCATTATCATCAACTGTCACCATCGTTGCAGTCATCATGACTTTTTTCGTTGTCACTGTCACCACCATGACCACCATTATAGTCGTCATTATCATGATTGTTGTCATCACCATCACCATCATCAACCACCACCACCACTTCTATCACCACCACCATCATTGTTGGTGGTGGTGATGATGATAAAGGTAGTGACAGTCATGGTGATGATGATGACTTAATAATGATAATTAAAATATTTTAGGACGTGATTTATTTAATGATTTTTTTAAAGATTTAATAATTATATTATATTTTAATTTAAATTTTTTAAATATTTTAATTTTGAACATTTATTAATTTTAATTATAATTTAATGATTGTTATTAATTATTTTGATGTTCTCGTGTTCTATAAGGTACCATATTTTTAAAAGAACTTTTGAAGTATGATAAAAATACAACCTAAGGAATCCATTTTATCTTAGTTACACTACAATGACTTTAATGTCAAGATCAGAACATATAATGAATCATCAAAAAAATGTTGGATTTGCTCCCATCTATGCAGGAAAAATTGTTGTTCTTTGACTGATTTTAACTTGGCAATAATGGTGTTACTTTGCACAAGAATTTGTTAGTGATCAAATTATGAAATCAGTCACGTACAGATATAATGGTTATAAATATTTCACGTTTTGAAATAGCCAATAAATTTTTGGCTAGTATTGGCAAATCACGTTTGATTTGCGAGGTCAATTCATTATCTTTTGACAGATTGAGTTACAAATAGTGATCAGGGATTTGAATTTGGACTTTTGTATATAGAACAAAAAAAAAACATATAGGTAAGAAGTGACATCTCATTTTTGTGCCCCTTCAAAACTCTTGAAAGAGATTAGTCTTTTGCTTAACGATTGGAGATATTTCTTACAATCATATATGTAAAACAAAAGTTAAATTTTATGTTTCGCAGAATTAATTAAAAATTTAGTTAAAACCTAAATGTTAACTTCTTTAGTTAAAAGGAATTAATTTATCGTCATTCAGAAAAAAGGTATTATGATTTTTTTAACGACTCTATTTTGGCCATATAAGTTCATAAACTAAACTAGTTAAAAATAGCTTGCCAGACACTCAATTTTTTTAATTAATTTCCCAATTTTATTTTTTTATGTCAATCTTTATATACATCCGTATTTTACTTATCATTTCATTTACTCTTTTTCAAAAAGAATATTTTATTTCATTTCTATTATTCAACTAATTTGACTCACCAACTTATAAAATAAAAATAAAATGGGTTGGCTTTTCCGACAAGTTTTAAAAAGCAGGTCAATTCACCTCCTCAACCTCAGATTGGTGGCGGGGCGGAAGGGACGAACAGCTTTGCAACTAGAATTGGATATTTTTGTAGTTCTATTTTAATAATAGTAATAATAATAACTAGAATTGGACATTTTTGTAATTCTATTTAAGTAATAAAAATAATAATAGGGACATTTTAGGTGTACGCATGTGTTGAAAAGAAATACATTAAACACTTAGTTTTAAAAATTTTGGTCCTCTATTTTTTCAATCCTATATTTTTTTTGTTTTTTATTTTAAAATAAAAATATTTAATCTTTAATTTTTTTAAATTTATGATTTTCATCATTTCATCGAATTAAAAACGTTGGCCGTTAAAAAATTAATGTTATAAAACATGAATTAAACAAATAATATCATATTATTAAATTTGGACCACATCAAATTAATAATCTCTTGGTTAACCCTTCAAATTTGATAGAAGAACTAAAGTTATAGATTTTATAAAATTGAAAAACTAAATATTTCTATTTTAAAAAAATAATAATTTTAAAATAAAATAAAAAGACAAAATGTCTCGTAGTTTAAAATAGGGACCAAAAATTCAGATTTTATAAAATAAGAAAACCAACAATGTATGGAGAAATTTATTATCCTACTTAATTTGAAAAAGATTTTATATAAAAGATTAAAAAATAAGTGTAAATAAATATTTGTTTTTTATTTTTTTGACATAAAACACAAATATTATCTATTAAAGTTAAATATTATTTGAGCGGAGTATGATTATTATATATTATAAAATTTTTCTTTGGAGTATTTAATACAACCGAATACTTTGAATTCAAACATGAAATTAATTTGTAACTACCGCAAGCTATTTGATCCATACATTTGGTAAGTATAAAATAATTTAATTTGATTATATGTAATTTTAAATATAACATCAATTATTTGGTATTGATAATGTAATTGTGTATGACTGAACTTTCAACGAGACGAACACTGACATTCGTGAATCATGTTTTAAAAATGACTCATGTTTAAAATATTTGACCAATTATTTGATCAACTCATGTTACTGTCGTTTCTTTCCCCAAAAAATACAATATTCAACACTTTATTAAATAATTAAAAAAACTATCAAATACTTTTCAAAAGAGTCCTTAAAAAATTTATATTCATATTCTAATGTTGATATTTTATAAAAAAAAAATATATTGATGTCATCATAAAAAAAGGGGTATTTCAAACACTACGGTTTTTAAATTATCACCGAACTGTTATTAATAATCTCACTTAATAAGTGTTTGGTTTACTTTTCTTTTTAAAAAAATATTTTTAAATTTTAATTAAACAAAACAAATATCTTCGAAAAAAAAATAAACTAAACATATTTTATCTACATATTTGATTCTACGTCTAACAATATTTGATTACAAGCTATATATACCATAGCTTTTGCGTTATTCCATCAATTTGACGTGAAAATATGACAATATGCACATTTTCAATGTACAAATAAACACATGCATATTTGAAAATGAATAAATATATTCTAAATTTTCCATTGACTGGCTAAACTAAAAACAAAGTCTAAATATATTCTAAATTTTTAAATCAAACAAAAATAAGTACTAAAAGTTTAACATGTCAAGCAAAGTTTCGAGTGGAACTAAGTTTAAATTTTTTAAATAAAATTTTGATTTCAAGTTTTATATATATAAAAAAAAACATTTCAAATTTATAACATGGTGACAACAAATAATGGAAAAGATCTCACTCCTGGGCGTCTATTATAGATTGAGCTTTTGATCATTAAATTATAACGCCCAAGTATGAGTACTACTTATCATAAAAAATAAAAAATAAAAAATAAACATCAATTTTAAAAATAATAATTTCTATTTATATTACAGTTTTAAATTTATGAGTTTTTCTTAAAGTAACTACTTACAAAATTTATTATTTTTTTAAAGATAAAATTCTCTCAGAATATTTAATACACTTACATATTAAAAGTTCAAACTTAAAAATATTCTTGGATTCTTAACCCGAATTCGAATTCGAGATCAATGATTAAAGTAAATTATAAAACTGGCACCTTAGTAAGGTAAGTGGTTAAAAATTAGTTTACAACGTGTATTTAAGTTTTTTGGTGATTTGATCTCTATTATCAATTATGTACTTTAATAAAAAATTAGTAATTAAATTAGTTAGTTAGCATGCTAGTAATGCTCATTTGTCTAGTTGACAAGAAATTTATTTTTCATATATATACGAAAAATTTAAGACTCATAAATGTTTAGAGTTTAATAGATAGTACTAATAATACAAAATTTTACTTTGTCAAAAAATCAGAAATAACTTTTAATATGACTATTAAAACACTTATTATATTGTTGTTTATGATTACAGGATAGTGTTAAATTTCACCAAAAAGAGAGGATAGTGCTAAAAAAAAACATTTACACTGTCTACGTATGTATTATTTATTTATGTTTGAATCTGTTTTCAGGAAAAATAATTATTTTTTAAAAAAGCTGTCAGAATTTTAATAATCAAAATTTAATATAACTTCTACAAATCAAGAATTTACGAAGAAAACAAATCACTGCAGACTGCCAGAAAATACATAACCGACACAAAGGCTTTTTTAAAACAAAACTATGCCTTTTCTATATATTAATGAAAATGAGGAGTTGTAGGGCTGCATTTTCTATATAGTACCCCAAAACATTTTTTTTCTTTCATTTTCTACATATTGTAGCTACACAAAAGCTTGCTAACTGAACAAAAACATTGCAATAAGCTTATTTTATTTTATTCTATTTTTTGCCTGTAAATAAATTCATCTGGAAAACCTTTCAATATTTTAAAATATAAAACAAATGCTGAACCTCCTAATCAAATTTTCGTTCTTTTAATTTGATTTTATAAGTTTTAATAAATAATTAATAGGTTCTTGAGAATTTTTGATTTTTTTTTAACACACTACGTGACTTAACCATTTTGAGCTAACACAGTATTTTAGTTAAAATCAATCGACACTAAAAATTATTTTAAGAACTACATGACTTAGATTCTTTGAGTTCCTCATTGAATGATACACAAGGGTGAGAATCAAATTATGACAGTATATATTAACCTTTTCATAATTTAATATATATTCTAAATAAATGTTATCCATTCGATTAAATTTGATTCTTATTTTTTTTTCAAAGGGGTGAAGTAAATATTTTTATAGTTAGTAGAAAATATTCAAATGGAAAAAAAAATTATAGTCATTTTAATTCTAGACATTATTTAATTAGAGTCGGACTTCTTTATGATGGATATGTTGTAAGATGCTAACAGCTTCTCTAAGCATAATCAACTATCAAACCCAAATATTTTGACTTTGAGGACTATTTTCTTTTGAAATTTTTTTTTCAAGCTTTATCAAAATTATCCTTGGTGACAAGTCCTTGTTTTTCATAGACATAGTTTCTTTGGTTCATCGTCCCCTTATGGTCTCGATTGCAACATTTTTTAAAGGAACTTATTTTAAAATTTTACAATTTTATTGAAGCTAAAACAATAATGCCATAGACTAACTAAAAAAAAGTTAAGGACAAAGAAACTCTATTTTATAATTATAGCTAAAAACCAAAGAGTTGTTTATTCTCATGTAAAAAAACAAACTTTACATTGGGAATACATAACTACAATGATATCTATTCTTATACCTATATATTTTTTCCATGAACTCAGAAACCAGAGAATGCCAAAATCTAGCTTAAGCTCTATGGACAACATCGTACACTGCTGGCCATGTAAAAAGATTTGAAACTTTTTATTGATATATAAATATCAATTACTCAATTCTTTAATACATGAACTGACACAATCACATTATATATATATATATATATATAGATATAGATAGATAGGTATATCAAGTGAGAAAAATATTTTATTACGAGAGATGAGAGGATTAAATAATAATTATTAAATTAAAATAGAAAGTTTAAATTTAATTGTTAATTAAAATTATATGTATTTTTTTAAGAATGAGAAAATATTATATTTAATATTGACTCTCTTGAAAATACACGTGCAGTTTTAATTAGTAACTAATATTCCATATATATATATATATATATATATATATATATATATATATATATATATATATATATTAGGATGAGAAATATGCTATGGAAATTCGTAATCATAACCTCGATATAAAGGCATGCCAGCGGTATGTGGTCCTGCAAGAGCATCACCGTTCTAGACAATGAATAGTATTTAATTTAATTAGTTGTAATAACTGGAAGAGGGAGCACAGGGGGGTTTCTTAAATTATCATTATTTTTTTTTTATCTTTTTTTAATATATTTTTGGGTAAAATAAATTTTACTGCTATATACTTTAAGGGTCACGGTGTATATAAAAATACAATACATGAAATTTTGGCACATAAATGCAGCGTATGTCTACCAAGTTATATACCATCTTAATGTATGTAATGCAAGCAAAGTTATACAAGCACACATGGTTAAAATATTTTCTGGAATATTGTTAGGCAGCTAGTATTATGTCAGGTTTTGTATTCTTTTTTTCTAGAGATGTATAAATAGATTAAATTATTCGTTAGGACTTTATGGGTAGCTTAGGCTTCTTCATTGAATGAGTTAGTTAAGTTGTTTTCTTGTTTAAATTAAGTTTAGTTCGGGTTTTAGTAATTTATAAATCTTTTAGACTTAATATGTTGATTAATTTAAATTGATAAATACATAAAAATAATATAACATTGTTATTATTACTGCATTAAAATTTTATAATATAATGAAATTATATATTTACATAAGTAGATAATATTAGGCCTTTTGTTTAAAATATGAGTCTAACTTAAATATTGTAAGACCTACTTTCGAAATGATTTATAATTTGATAATGAATAATCTCATAATTCAATAATTAATTTCAGGAAAATATAAGATTGATTCATGGTTGAAAAGGAGGATTTAAAGCCGAAGGAAAAAAGAGAAGAAAAACATTGCAGATTCAAATATCTTTTTACTAACATTTCTAACAAAACTAATAAATAATATTTATTGATAAAAAAATATTAATGTGTTTTTTAATTCCATATTCTCTTGACAATTACGCTATAAAGTTTTATGTGTAGACTCCAATTTCATTCACAATACCAGTAACAAAGGAATACTTTAAAATTTTTCTGCTAGTTTCTCCCAATAATTTTTAAGAATCAAGTATAGAATAGATAGAATGTTTTTTTGCATTTTAAATTTCAATTTCAACATCTTATTTAATATTAAGTGAATTATTAAAAAGTTGAACAATATAGGGGCAATAGGGATTGTTCAGTTGTCATATTCATAGAGGCTACATAGATTAGGGTTAATGGATCAACATGATAGTAAACATATTATTGTAGTTAACTAAAATTAGGAGTTAAGCATTGAATAATGCGCGTATGTTTGGAGTTTTGGGTCTTCTGATACGAAGCAGGCGAGGAATTAAAGTTTATTCTCCAAACATGACATAGATCCATAAAGATGTGTATAGTTTAACTTGTCAATTGTCATATAATCCAACCATGGTTTAAAGTGTCAATATAAGTTAGTGATTTCTTAGTGTGAAAGGGAGAAATGGTAGTCTCAAACAAATCGCTGTGTTTCTAAGGTGATGAAAAGCGTGCCGGTGCTGAAATTTTATGGGTTCAAGGCAAAACAGTTAATAAAGTCATTTTATATTTAAGTATTTAAAAATATAAACATATTACATAAAAATAAACATATAATGTCATAAGAAAATGATATAAATGATATGTTTTATTTAATTAAACAAATAACATAATTTTTATAAATATAAAAAAATATCATATTTTTTTATTTAATGTACACATCCCTTAAATTTAAAACATTTTTAATTTGAGACATATATATATATATATAATTTGGAGGACCAAAATCAAATTCACTTTAAATTTCAAGTATAAAAACATAATTAAGCATATATAATTCTATTAGCTTTGTCATAATTATTTTAAAGTCACATCTTCAGTGATAATTTTTGTTTGGTTGATTATGTAAAAATTATATAAAATCTTACACTTATAGACTTAGACTTATCATACATAATTATTAAACTTATTTTATTTTAAATGTAGTAGAGAAGATGTTATCACATCAATAAAGGTTAATCCAATCGATAAAAAACAAACTCATTTGAAGAGGACGTAGATTTAATTTTCAAAGAATTTCTTAGTGACTAATTTATAAACATTTATAAGCACTATGAGTCATGAGACTTGTCATGACTCTTTTGAGTTTTCAAAATCCAACTTATCTAAACTTTTCTTAATAATAATATTGATAAAAAAATAAGAGAGAGAGAGAGAATTGGGAGAGGTGTTCCATATAGAAAAAAATCAGAAAGGCAATGTGACCATTGAAGGAGCTAGAAACATGAAATTGAAGGGGTTACTTGAACAATTGACAATGATTTCCTTGCTGCTTAGTTCTATTCTCGTTTGCCTATGAATCAAATTCCTGAATTTCGAAAATATCTAAGGAAAACCTTATTAATTTTAGGATTATTTGTACAATTGATTTCTCCCCTTTCTTTTTCCTTGATGGTACGGGATATAATGTGTCTCAGTCAAACACTATAAAATGAGTAGATGAACAAGTAAACAAAAAAACGCTTGTATCTCTCAAATTTAACATTTCAGTTTTTCTTTTCACTGGAGAATATTTCTTCCTAATAACACTTTCTATAACTCATTCCAACACTTTGCCAAAAACTACAAATTAGAAGTGCAATGTATTAAAATAAATTAAACCAACATAATTTTCAATAAATTTCAATCAATTATAGAAGTATATTAGATAACGAGTTCTAAGTGGGCAGTTCTGAGAATGAACATTTACAAAACTGATTTTCCAAACGTAAAAAAACATTTAGTTTTAGCTACTATCACATTTAAAAGGATGCATGTCCCAGATCAAGTACCAATCTGCAAATCTGGAACAAAAAACAATAAAAAAAAGTAGGCTTGATCCAATATTTTAAATCATATTCGTGCAACAGTTGAAGCAAAAAATTGTTACAAATCCTACATCAGTTGGCCATAAACTTGTGTCAATTTACGAAGCATATGAGTAGATGCCATCACCAGTAAGAAATATACGGCTCATGGCTTACATTAGCTTGCTGCATAAGTATTTATAAAACTGCAAGATTTTTTTTCACAGCCTTAGGCACTGTCAGATTCATTTCCTGAATCAATATTCATGGGTTGTGGATTCTTGTAGCCACTAATCTCATCCATGTAACGTTTTTTATCTTCACGCGCCTTGGCCTCGTATGGTTCCTTCTCTTCCGCTGTGCATTCAATAGGTAAAACAAAGTACATTTAGTGATTTAGTCCCTAAACATAAACTCAGATTATAAGGTGGAACTGCATGAAATGAAACAATTGGCAACCAGCCATACCAGACAACTTTTTCCATTTCTCTCCAAGTACTCTTCCCACATCCGTAAATGAAATTCCAGGATTAGTTTTCTTTAGATTCTGTCAAAAAAATCAGGAAATAAAGTAAATAGAACTTAACTTACATAAACCCCTACTTGACTTCAGGTAGATTTTTTAATATCTTACAATCAAAATAGCTATTAAAAATGTTGCTAAAGGTCATTTTTGGCTACAATGAGTCCAGTGTCCAGACACATTGGAACAGTACCCACAGCTTACACACCCAAATCCAAAACCATACAACCAATATGACATAGAATAGAACGCACCTCTCTTTCCAATTTAGAAAAGAACATGAAACCGGACATTGCCCTTTTGGGTGCATTTGGGTCCTTTTTCTTCTTCTGTTTTTTCTTCTTTCCATCTTCATCATCTTTTGATTTCTTTTTAGAAGTAGATGCCTTAGAAGGCAGATCCTTCTTTGATTCCTTTTTGGCAGGCTTCTGAAAATTGGTCACCATTAAGGTGTCAGACACACCAAAGATATAAAGAGTAGAGAGTATCACAGATTACAAATATAAATGAAAATAACTTGCCTCTTTCTCATCACCACTATCAGTGGCATCAGAATCGTCTGCCCCAGAATCATCAGTAGGAGAACCTTCATCATCCTTGTCAGCAACAAAATCAGAATCCTACATACATTTACCACCATTTAATGTATATAGAAACAAACAAGAATAGGAAAATCCTGCAACACTGACCCCCCCCCCCCCCCCCAAGACCAAAGTGGATCAACTTTTGTCAAGTCCAGCCTTACAGAAGCACAGAACAAATGCCCACAAACAAAATAGCAAGCAAAACAGAAAACACAAAAAACAAAAATGGATTAGACACTTAAAATAGCAGAAGGTCAACCACATACTTATTCCAATAATTGCAAAAACTGAAATGTAAGCTTTGAGTTCACTTAAATTTTTCATGCCCGACTATTTTCAGGTTTTGTTGGTCAACATAAATAAATGTTGTCTACTTGATTTTTAAAACAAAGAATGCAATTTTACTAAATGCTACTTATGAGCTAAAGATAAGGGTGAAAGTTATATAAAATATCTGTTTGATCACCTCCTCATCACTTTCATCTTCACCAGCTTCATTTTTTATGCGCTCAAGATGTGGATCAACAGCATCATCATCATCATTCTCAAGAACCTTCTTTATACCAACAGTAGGTTGGGCATCTCCTAAGTTCATAATTTTCAAGCCCTTTGAACTGGATGTGCAGACCATAAACAAATTGTTTATATAACAATTAGTTGTATGTAGAATTTGGCAATGGGCTAACATTTACCTGATAAATTCATACAAATTGTGGTACTCATTTCTCTGAATATTACGGAAGAGATGCTCTTGTTCAGATTTTAGTCTGATAAGAAGGTCAAAATAATGCATATTGGAGCCACCAGCAGCATGCCGCTCAAATTCCACATAGTCAATCTAATAGGAAAGGGAAAAAAAATTAAAACCTCCATCATGTAAATATCATATGCTATATCAACCAGTAATTGACATTTGGTTGTCTGTAAGAACAATCAGATTTTACCTCTTCATGAAGAATAAGAGTGGGAGGTTTAGGTAGAAAGAAGAAGCTCTTCTCAAGGGGATACAGAATTCCATCTTCAGCTTTCAAAGATGATTTCACTGCATAACCATCTTGACAACTCCTAAATTTTCCGGGCTTGGTCACTTTGGCACCAGACAAACCACGTAATATTGTGGTGAACACTTCATGAATAAGACCCTGATTATTGAATTGAAAATGAAACACATCAGATATTGCATCATGTGATATGCATGACCAACAGTTAACAAATTCATGCATCACTCAATCATCTAAAATGGGCAAGATGTTCTTTTCTATTTTCCCCAAACAGTCCTTGAAAGGCAGTATCTCGGGTTATATAATGACATGGATCAATTATTAACAGTTTAAGCAAAATACCTTATAAGACAGCTCCAACTTGTCCTTGAACTTTGTGTTATAAAGATCTTCATTTATTGCCAATTCACTTTCAACAACATAATCAGTTTCAAACTATACAGAAATGAGCAAAACAATGTTAGGTTCAGAAACAAGTAAAATACACATCACATAAATTGGCAAATCATGAACTATTGAGCACTTACCTGCATCACAATATGAGGGTACAAAGTTTGTCCCTTTCGAATAGGGGGATCAAGACTAATAATGACAAAGGTATGTGGTTGATTAGACTACAGAAACATAGTAAAATTGTCAGTACACTTAACAAGTCCAAAGAAAAGCATCAATTTAAAGACATGGCTGGCTAATCGCATTGAAATTTTACTCGTCACTTAATCACTTAATATGAAAACAAATATCAGTCAACTTAAATGAAAGTACAGGATCAGGAAATGAACCTTAGGAAGTAAAAATAGGCGAACCACACTGCTATATTGGATTTTGAAATCATTAGCCTGTCCTTGAAGCCGCAAGAATGACATGTGTAACTCAACACTGTATCGTCCTCTACAAAAAAGTGCAAATTTTAATTAACAAATATTGATACTTGATATATTTATTGGAAGGACACAAATACAAGAAATACAAAAAAAACTACAATAAGAAGCTAAAAATACTTGAATGATACATGTCTATGCATTTAAAGACACTACCTTGGCGTAAGGATAGCAATACCCTCAAATGTAACAATGGCATCTTCACCTCCAGCACCAACATCAGCCATAGACATAATTTTGTCACGGAAAACCTGATGCAGAAAAAATTAAATGTCAGTTAACCTAGAAGTTATTATAACATGAGATCTTTTTTATAGTCTGAAACAAACTCACCTGAGCAGGGGGACGATTTTCATCACCAACAAACTGGGTGTTGGAATTTGGTATGTGGAAACTTATCTCCATCAGTGAATCTTTCTGAGATCATAACATAAAACAATATTAGGCCATAAAAAATTAAACCAAATAACTAGAGTCTTCAGTATTGCACAAGCCCAAACTTGAATGAGAACAATTTTCTAGCAAAAAGCTGCCAGTTTGGCATGAATTTACTAAAACATATAAGACTATATAAGTGCATAAAAATATAGATATACCTCATTAGCTCCAGTTGTGTCATCCACATGAAACTCCAAGATCACATCATTCTTCCCTTGAAGCTGTGTTTGAGAGACATCTGCTAAAGATACTTCAAAAGCTTGCTTTGAACCAACCATGAAAGCCAGCATATTTCCTGAAATGGAAATAGAAAATAAGAACACCCACTAATCTACTAGTATAACTACTTATAAAAGCAGTCAAGTCAAATTTTATCAAACAAGCTTCACCAAAGAAAAACAAGAATGACATAAAGTTCCTCTTTGAGAAGTCCACCACCCCCACCCCCAAAAAACACATACACAAATAAAGACCACTTTCCTATCTTAACAAGTGTTTTTAGCTTAAAATTGCACTTCATGTGATTACCAAAGTGGAGGTAGTGATGCCTAAATGCATTCAACACTTAAGAGTATGACAAAAGAAAAGAAGCAACTGCAAATTGGGGAGGGAAAAAGTAGCAGCACATAAGATCGCAGCCTTTCTTCATATATGAAAATCATCATGCACTATCAAGAAAAACCAATGCTCTCCAAGAACAAACTGGGTGATATCAACTGAATTTCTTTGAAAATAGGAGAGCTCCACCCTTTGCTAAAAATATTGCCGGCCCTTTCCTCATGAGTGCTGCTATATCAAACAGAACATATTGCCAAACTAACATTTTTCCTCAAAAATCAAATTTACAAAAACTAGCACGTAAGGATGACAGAGAGATGTTTAAGATACATGTGACATGCCATGTGGAGAATATCAATAACAACACATAAGTCAGTTCAAGTAATTTCACCAACCATTTAGATCAACTTCTCCCCAATTACGTCCGCTAACAGAAAGTTGCTTCTCTTCTACTGATATTCCACAGGTGTTTTGGAAAAAATTGGTCAAAGTTACAACATCCTGCAAAAATATGAATAAAATAACAATATTAGAAATTAACATCCAGCATTTGCTAGCAGTACAAGTCCAAGTCCTCAATATTTAGATTTGTCACAGTTAATAAAAGGAACAAAAGTTTGAATTCCTTTTACCACATCAAATGTATGAAAATACACATTCGGGAGTGGCAGAGAAAGTAACCTGGTCACGAAATCCCGTGAACTTGTAGTACAACCCATCTTTGATTTGAACACCAAGTTGGTTACTCCTTGGTACCTTCATCCATGTCACCCCCATTATGTCAGATTTATCAACTTCAATTAATTTACCACCACCCTGTCTCTTCCATACAATTCCTCCAGGATATATTTTTATCTGCCCTGGATTCTGCAATCTCAATTACATGAAAAGAAGTGTCACACATCTTAATTCAACTGCTAATTCCAGTCTCCTATGCACAAATCACTAGAAAAAAATCAATTTTTTGACTCTCTAATTATCATTATATTTTTATCAAAAAGCAATGAAGCTGATAAAAACTCGACAGTTGAGATGGAACAACAAGCAATGCAACTCTGAGTAGGGGCTATGCATATCCCGCTTGTTCCTACAGAATATTAAATAAATGGTACATAACACCAAATGAAATATCACTTACTGGTACAGAAGGTAGAAAAATTGGAACAAAAATACTTTGCACTTGCTTTGTACAACTAGAAATATGATCCCAAAGAAAACAACTTATTCAACTGTCTATTTTCTACTAAGGTTTTAAGAAACTGTCTGCCACCGCATCATCAAGGTTTTCGGGGTCTCTGTGACAGTATTTACCCCAACAAAACCCCAACCATGACCACAATTTAAAACCTTGTTTTCTACCGCGACCCAAATTTCATCTAATAAACAAAGCACTCCCTTAGGGTTTTAAGAACGAAACAAGAACCACTAATGCACAAATATCCCGCACTAGTCAGTACTAACTAAAACAGCCAAGTAAAATTTCAACACATTTATAAAATACATAAATAGGTACTCTTCTACGATAATAATGATAATAATTAGGGATTAAATCAAATGAGAAGAAAATACGAAGAGCAAAACCCTAAGATTCGTTCGCTAGCAAAACTCTCAGTGGTACATGTAAAATGAAATCAAAAGGCATGGTTGAATGTGGCAAACTAAAAATTAGGGTTTAGAAGAGAGAGAGAGAGAGCTTACGGTGCCTCCACGGCCACCGAGGGTGATGTTGTTGAAGAGATGACCGTCCGTCATGGCTCGCCTCAGAACAACAGAAGAACGAATAAGGTTGGGTTGTGTGATATTGCACACACACACAAACGCAATGCCAAGATAAAAAGGAGCGCGAACGTGAATTTCCACGTCCAAGTAACAAGGGTGTGTTCGTTTTACCGTTTTAATCCATTGACACGTGTTCCAATGCACCGTTTTGTGAGACTTGAACGCACTTTTGAAGTATTTTCCAAAGTTGCCGCAAAACTTAGGCTTCCATCTAAACACGGTGTTGAGTGTAGCTGCAATGAAGGAGTTTGAGTGCTGCAACGAGCCGAACAGCGATAGCATTAGCAACCCAACAAGAACAGAAAGGACAAGGGAGTTGCTACGTGCACCCAGCAAAATTGCTGGGGCACCCAGCAAACAGTGAATGGGCAATTATGTCCTTCTGAGAAGGCTATTTCCGAAAGACCTTTCTTTCGAAAAACTTTCGGAAGACTATTTTTCCGGAAAACTTCCAGAAGACACTTCTTCTGGAAGAAGAAGGTGAACTTTCGGAAGAAGTGTCTTTCGGAAGTTTCCGGAAAAAGGATCTTCCGGAATACTTCCTTCTTCTTCCGGAAGAAGGTTGCTCCGGAAGTTTTTTTTTTTTGTTTTTTTAAAATGTTGTATTTTCCTAATTATTTGATTTTAATAAATAAATTAAGTTATAAAATAAATAATATTATTTTACATAAATTATTATTAGTGAACATAATTATGAGTAATATTTGTAATTTCTTTTTTACGCGCATGTAAATGTAAATAATAATTTGTGTGACAATTTAGTATAATTTAAATCATAGAAATTTATTAATTCGTATATTTTATAAAAAAATAATTATAATTTGTATTACAAAACTTAATATATAATAAAAAAATAATTATAATTTTATAACAACGTGAAGTAAAATAAATTTCATTTTATAATAATAACTAAAAATAAAATAATATTTAATGTATATGTAATGATGATTTTGCCCCTGGTTGTTTCCTTTAAATTTATTGTGCTTTCACCTTCATCCCCGTCTTCTTGCTATTGTTATCCTTTTCCGTAAAAAGTTTTTCTGGTGGTCCCGTGAAGTAGAAGTTCCGTAACAAGCGATTTGGTGGTCCCCTGAAGCAGTTGTTCCGTGTTTGAAGTTGTTTTGGTCGTTACTGTTCGTATTTCGTCAGAGGTACGCATTTATCGGTTTTTTTTTTTTGCGTTTTCTGGATGTTCTTTAGAGAAGATGAACAGTAAAAAACTATTTCCAGAATTACTTTTTACTGCAGAAGAAAGTAGTTCCGGAATGAGAATGTTGAATTTCTAGTAGAAGTTCTTCCGGAAGTTACCATGTTCAATTCTGGAAGAAGTGCTTCCGGAAGTGTATTCCGGAACAACTTCTTCCGGAATTGAACATAGTGACTTCCGGAAGAAGTTCTTCTGGAAATTCAGTTTATTAACAAATTTTTTTAATTCTGCTTTAAAATTTATATATATATATATGAATATTATCATTTATAATATCTGTATTATGGATATAATTGATTTAATTAGGTATAATGATTTTGGTATAATATTAAATGATTTAGGTAACATAATTGTATTTTGTTGTAGTAAAAAAATGTTTTATTAGTTGTTTAATATAGTGTTAAGTTTAGTTTAAGTAAATAATGTAGTTATAAATTTAGAATATATTTGTATTAGTTGTTAATATGTTTGTTAGTCAATATGTAGTGAAATTGTGGATGTGGTTATATGATAATTTGAATATACTTGTGTATGATGCATATGTCCTGTTAATATGTTTGTTAGTTAATATGTAGTAAATTTTTGGATGTGGTTATATGATAATTTGAATGTACTTGTGTATGATGCATATGTCCTTAAGATGGACGAAGATCAATGGAGGTATGACTATGCGATGTCACAAGAAGTTCATATGGATTATGATTATGATAATGAAGAAGAATGTGGGGTGAATGAACCACATGTCAATTGTTCAAATGCTTTTAATACGTCTCAGGTAATCATAGATAATTTGAGTCATTTGGTTGAATGGATGTTTTGTAAAAAAATTAATATGTTTGGGTTGCGTTGTAGGTATTCGGTACTCGAGATGATGTTTTGCAATGGGCTCAAACAGTTGTCCATGAAAATGAATTTGTTGCAGTGATTATGAGGTCTGACACAGATACCGGTAGCAGAGAAAGAAGTTCATTTGTCTTAATTGGGTGTGAAAGGAGTGGTACGCACAAGTGTAGGAATAAAGAATTCGTTAGAAAAGACACTGGGAGTAGGAATCAGAATCTATACGTCAGTTAATATCATAAAATAATAAACTGTGCAAAAAAGGCCAACTATATTAAACAAAAAACTGTAATAATTACAAATATTCATGTCAACTACAAGACAAAAAATAAATACAATAATCAATGCTCCGTGCAGCGTCTCTGACGAGCCCTGACACTTCCATCAGCACTGGCTCCCCCTCTGACAATCGTCAGGCAGTCCTGCATAATCTCATATAACTTTGTGCCTGCAGTGACCATCCTAAGGTTTGAGCACACGCTCCAACCTCTGTGCAATCGCCTCATATCCCTCGTAATCATCCTGTCACAGTCATTAAAAAAATTTATTATAAAATTTAAAATAAATAACAACTCATCAAACATTAAACGCGCAAAAAATCTTACCACATGTGGAGGGGGGTCAAATGCCACTGGAACCTGGGGGTTGGGCGGTTGTATGTACTCCTCAGGGTCTGCAGCTGGTGCATCTCTCGGCTGGTCACCTGCCTAGGTCGGTATCATGAATAGGTGAGATATGCAGAAAAACCACTCCATGTAATTCGCAGATACTTGCCAGACACTAGACAAAGCTCACCCGCAGGTAGTACGTGCTCCGCAAAATACATCTACCTGTCATCTATATCATCGTGTGACAATCGAGCACTAACAGGTGGCGGAGGGATGCTTGGGATGTAACCAAACTGTCGTACCACCCTCTCTGGTCGAGCTATGACCACCATAGGACCCCATCTCAGCTGACCCTGGAATGATGAAATCAGCTCAAAGGCCCTAACCCCTCGATGCTCTGTGTACGGCAACCAGGACACATCTGTGACGGTCAAAACATCACAATGTGCCCTGTAAGGTGCTCCTGTGATTCCCTTCATGTGCGCCTTCGACGTCAACCACCAGGAAGCACGTAGGGACGTCTCCTGGTATGTATCATCTGTCACGCACTAATGCACACTAGGGAAGTGCTCATAGATCCAGCACTACACAATAAATGAGGTTAACATAACATAATAACATATTTAAATCATAATCGAATGTAACATATTAAAAAACAAAAATTTACCTGTAATAGAGTCAGGTACCCCGCAAGCTGTCATGTGGTGGTCCTAGAAGCCTCATCTAACTGGTCATACATATGAACCAGCCCGGCAACTCCCCAAGCATAACCACCACTCTGAGCGAGGTCACGGAAAGCGTCTAGGTGAACCACATGCACGTATGTTGCACTCTTATTAGCAAAAAGAGTGCAACCGACCAGGTGCAGCAGATAAGCACGAGCTGCTACAATCCACCGCTGGGCCTGACATCTCATCTCATAAATGTCTCGAACCCATCCTAGTCGTACATATGCCCCACGTGTCAGTGCTGTCTCGGCTCTAGCCTCTTCGGCAGACACCTCAAGCAACTCTGTCAGCAAAAATCTCGCCTCCTCCGTAGAAAGAGCATGAAAACTGTGCAACGCGCCAGTGATAGGCAAATGAAGGAGTGACGACACATCATCCAAAGTGATCGTCAACTCTCCTACCGGAAGGTGGAAGGTGCTGGTCTCGCCGTGTCACCTCTCCACAAATGCGAATATCAGTCCAGGATCGCCAGTAACAACTGAAAAATCGATCAGTGGACTTAATCCTGTGGCAGCAACCAGTCCTTCGATCTGAGGCACTGGCCTCCCAATCAGTGTCACCTTCCTCCCATGTGACACCAACTTCAAATCAGGACGTTCCTGATTTGAAGTACAGATTATACAATTATTAAAAAAAATTAATGACAAACAAATCAACAATGATAAATAATTAACAAATTAAAATACATGTCCACTCCAAACAGCGTGTGCAACATGGTCTGCAAATGATGTCAGCACTGACGGGTCACGTGGTCCACCAGGGAATCCCTCAGCATCATCAGCATCTGACCCCTCAGCACCATCAGCACCATCTATGTCCGCACGCATCTCAGGTGCCTCCTTAGCTAGATCAGGGACATCGTCAGCCATGTCAGCAACGTCCTCAGCCAAATCACGTGTATCCGCAGTCATCTGATGAACTCGTTGCCTACGGGCAGAGACAATAGGCATACGTCTCTCGGGAACATCAGCTACATCATGATCATCATGTCTATCTCCGCCTACAAGTCTACCTATGACACGACCTAAACCTCGTGTTCTAGTCATGATCTGCAAATCATGTGGAACACGTATTTTTTTTCGGTCAAAATATACACAACTTTCTTTATAAAAATAAAACAAGTTTATTTATAAACAAATAAGACTAATTTAAATCAAATTATTTTAAAACATATACAACATAATTTAAAAAAAAACTAAACAACTTCATTTATAAAAAAAACACAACTAATGTAAAAATAATTAATTAGTAAACATCCACAAGTTAATTTTTTTAAAAAAAAACTAAACAACTTCATTTATAAAAAAAACACAACTAATGTAAAAATAATTAATTAGAAAACATCCACAAGTTAATTTTTTTAAAAAAAATAAACAACTTCATTTATAAAAAAACACAACTAATGTAAAAATAATTAATTAGTAAACATCCACAAGTTAATTTAAAAAAAATAAACAACTTCATTTATAAAAAAAACACAACTAATGCCAAAATAATTAATTAGTAAATATCCACAAGTTAATTTTTTAAAAAATAAACAACTTCATTTATAAAAAAAAACACAACTAATGTCAAAATAATTAATTAGTAAACATCCACAAACAAAATAAACAACTTCATTTAAAAAAAACAACTAATGTAAAAATAATAAATTAAAAAATATCCACAACTTAATTTTAAAAAAAATAAACAACTTCATTTATAAAAAAAACACAACTAATGTAAAAATAATTAATTAGTAAACATCCACAACTTTATTTTTAAAAAAACACTTCATTTATAATAATATAAACAACTTAATTTATATCATTTATAAAAAAAAATTAGTATTTTTTAAAAATTTCCAAAACACACACAACTTTATTTATAAAAATAAACAACTTCATTTATAAACAAAAAACATAAATAATTTAAAAATAAATAATTTGTAAAATACTAAACTAAAATGATATAAAAAATAAACAAAACCAATTAACAAGAATAACAAACTTAATTTATAAAAATAACCAACTTTATTTATAAATAAAATACACTAATTTAAAAATATAAACAATAAACAAAAACAAACACAACTTCATTTATAAACAAAGAAAAAATTAAAAATTAATATTTAGTAAAAATACACTATTTAAATTACAAAAAAAAAACATGACATCAAAAAGCCAAACCTCATTTTTTTTTATAAAATCTCAAAAACAAAATAATAATAAAAAATATAATAATCATTCATTTAAAAAAAACTATTTAAAAAAAAAAACAAAATTTCCGGAAGAAGTGGTTCTTCCGGAAAGTTCTTCCGAAAATCTCAAAGGTCATCCGGAAGAACACTTCTTCTGGAAAATTTTCGAAAGAGGTGTTCCGGGAGACTTCCGGAAGAAGTATTCTTCCGGAAGACGTTTGGTTTCTTTTGGAAGAACACTTTTTTCGGAATGTTTCCGGAACAGCTCCTTCCGGAACTTCTGGAAGAACCCCTAACGGGTCTTCCGGAAGCCTCCGCCATGAGCCCCCTTTCCCCATTTTTTTCGGCGTCTTCTACTCTCGTCTTCTACCCTAAGGTTACTATCCTAAGGTAAATATCCTAAGGTTCCACTACTACAACAATGATGTATCATACAAGCAAAGGGGAGTTAGGGAGACTAACCTCGTTCGCGGAGAAGAAGAAGACGAGCTTCGCGGAGAAGAAGCAGTTCGCAGAGAGGGAGAAAAAGCAGTTCGCGGAGAGGGAGAAGAAGCTTCACGGAAGGAATAGCAAGAGCATGAAGAGTTTCTTTTGGAGAAGGGGGGGCTTTTTATAATTTTTTGTTAAAGGGCAAAATGGCCCATTCATAAAAATTGCTGGGTGCACCAACAATATTGCTGGGTGCACCTAGACAAACAAAAAACTTAACTAGAATTTTAGCCCAATGAAGAAAAGACAAAGAAACTTAATTTCAAACCAAAGTAACTCTAAATTCTAACTAAATTAAATTAGTTTTTTTTTTCTCCCCCTCAAGAATTGTTTCCGACTTTCTTGTAAAAAAATTTGAATATTCAATTTTAATTTTTAGTATGTTAACTATTTGTGTTTAATCACTTAATTTTAATTAAATTAAATTTATTTAATACTTTAATCAACCACTCACATAATTATTTTTAATGCATGTCATAATAAATTCTATTTTTTACTATTAAATAATCTCTTTAATATTAACAACATCACTAAAATTTTGAATATGTACACAATCCAAAATTTACTAGTGTATGAATTTTTTTCCTAAAATTAAGTAAATAAAATCTCACATTAATACTATTTAATATTCAGTTTTGATAATTAAAAATGATTTTAAAGTAAATACTATATGATGAAAATTAATAATTTAAAGTAAATATTATATCAAATTATTAATACATAGTTAAATTTAAAATAATTCCTAATATGCAATAACTAAGGATATAAGTTAATAAATAATTATATATATGTCTGTGTGTGTGAATATACTTTATTTTAATGTATTTATTTAACTATATTTTATGAAAAATAGTAATTAAAATTATTAATGTTTTAAAAGTAATGTAATTTGTTGCTAGATACCTGAATTTTACAATATTCATTTATCTAATCTACATTAATTTAACTGAACTAATTATCATCAACATTTTAATTATATTAACAAATACATAATCATTGACCTAACAAAGGAGACATAAATAAATATTGTCCAAAACTTCAACTTTATGATAGCAATTGTATACGTGTGTATTTTTGTAACAATTGTATTTAATGAAGAATTAAATTGATCATATTGATGAGATTTAATATACGATTTTGATAATTAAAAAATATTTTATATTAAGTAATAACATGTTGTTTATTATACAATTTTAATAATTAAATATTAATTTTGATATTAAGTAATAATACTAAATATTATATTACTACTCATGGATAGTTTATAAAAAAATAGTAACTTTTAAATATATTTCGTGAAAAATCATGATTTAAAGTAAAAAAATTATAAATATTTAACTAAATTTAAAATATTGTATAATATATAATAATTAAGAATATAAGTTAATAAATAAATTATTATATATATATATATATATATATATATATATATTTGTAATTATGCTTTCTCTATTTTCTTTGATATACTATTTTTTTTGCTTGTAATTATAACATTTAGAATTAAAAATGCATGCTCCTAACACTATGCAAATTGGTTGATATTGTTAGAATTGTGATGAACCTAAGTATCATGCAAATTGGAGTCATTATCATAACCACAAAATTATGGAGGAAAGGTAGGGTCGATGTTAACAATTAAAAATGGTGCATAAATTTACAATTCAAAGAGTTAAAAATTAAACATTGCCATACATAAGATTGCAAATTTTCTAAACAAATTTATAGTATATTTGACAAAAATATTGTTGAAATAATTTATAATTTGGTAACTATATTTTTAAAATAATTATTTTTTTTCTTCACTACTATTATGACTTCAAGATGCATATTTTTATTCCTTCATATATTACTCTATGTTCTCTTTTCTGATAATCAATTTCTTATTAATTTGACTTGAAGTGTATTGTGCTTTTTCTATTAATAGCTTATGTCAGCATTCTTATCTCCACCAAATTATAATTATTGTATGAATATAATCCTTTAAATACAACTAACTAAAAGTGTAGAATTAATACTATTAAAATAATTCTAACATTGACTTTGATGCTAACTTTAATATTATTTTATTAAATTGTAAGTTTTTCATTAGTTGAATCTATATTAGACTATATTATAGGAGGATTTAATTTACTTGGTTGAGTAAGGGTATCGTGTTGAATTCTAAAAAATTTAATAAGCCAAAATTTAAAAATAAGTAACTATTCACCTTAATTTAATAGTGTATTTGAATTGGTGATCAAGAATAAAAAATTATGGTCACGCCATAAAAAAAAAAATTAGAAACAATCTTGTGTTCTTTATCTTCTGAATTGATTTTAACAAAAGTGAAGCTAAATCAAACATCCTATAACATCTCTCAAACATGCTTCAATACTTTTCTTTTCGATGTATTATTTTTGCTAATTAAAATATATGTAAGTTTGACTACTTAGAAAATAAAAATCAAAAAGTAGGAAATATGACATACATTTAGGGAAATCCACATAAATTTCATCAAATATGAAGAAAAAATGTAAAAGAAATTATTATAAAGTGACATTTTTCGCCATTCGAAATCAAAACTATAATTATAAAAAATCACTTATGTTTAGATTTTGTTTGTATATTACTGTTATGGACCCAAATATAAACAAAAATAATTAATTTTACGTTGATTAAAAATTAAAATGAGTCATTAGATTTAGAATCACAATTAGATATTTTTAAAATGGTATCATTAAATATAATCAAAATTGTTAAAATTTATTTATAGTTGAGTCTAAAAGTATTTTTGTTGTTGCTGATGCATGACAAAGATAACAATAGTTGCAATTTCACTCCTTTTGGAGGAGGATAAAGGCTGTGACATGGCCTTCACTTGGATAAGCGAGAAGCTTCCATTTTCCTACACCACTTTGTCACTCAATTCAGGTAATCATTGAACACTTAATTTATTTTCTAATGAGTGAACATTTTTAAATGTTAACATGCCCAAAGTTTTTAAATGTCTCTTTGGTGCATATGGACAAAGAGGAATTCGAGTCGTAAAGTTTAGGAACCAAAAAATCTTACATACTATTATTATTGTTCTTACTATGAGGTCCAATATTAAATTCATTAGGGTTAAGATTAAGAAAATTGGTTAATTTTATTAAACCAATAATAATAACATATAAATAAAACTTGAACTCATTAATTGCAGGTAAAGTTATATATTTTTGCTTATATTTTAGGTCCATGATAGTAACATACAAACAAAACTTAAAATCATTGGTTGCACAATGCACACCACCTGTTGGAAAGAGAAATAAGTAGTTTTTTCACAATGTAGTTTTTATTTCGAAGAAAAAAATGTCACTTTATAACATTGTTTTTTTTTGTTGTTAAAATTATGGCAGGCGAGATTTTAAAGATGATAAATTGGAGTAAAAGTTAATCTTGGGACATACATGATCTCAAACTAAACTAAGTAAGTACAAGTGGGTTTGGGCTTTGGTCTTGTAATTAAATTATCCAAGGAATATGATCTTTTATCATTTATTGGCTTTGAGTATTTTTTTTATTAATCGGTTTAGTTAGGTTAGTTAACTAATTCATGTAAATTACTCGTAAACCCTCTTATATTGGACTCCTCTATTTAAAAAATGATTGCTTATTTTTTCATCTTAAAAAAAAAACTACAATTTGTGAAAAAAATTACTTCTCTTTCTTAAAAGAAGCTTGCTTCTTTCCAACAGGTGGTGTGCATAATGGGTGCTTGAAGTTGGGCCCACTATAGTGATAGGCCCAGTTTCCAAAAAAAGCCCAAACAAAAAAAACATTGGCTACTCTACTCAGTACTCATGATGATGGTGGTGAAAAAGAAAAACAGAGTCGAAAGAGAATAGCAAAAAGCACAGAACAATCCGAAAATGGCGGAACGCGAAACCTCCGAATCCGAGGACCCCTCGAGTTCAGGTTCAGAGTACGAGGATGCACAAACGGTAGAGGGCAATGGTGTGAAGAAGAAGAAGGGTTTGTCGGAGTACGAGAAACAGAGGATGTCGAGAATTGCCGAGAACAGAGCCAGGTTGGAGGCTCTGGGTTTGCCCCAAATCGCTTCCTCGTTAAAGGGTTCTTCGCAGCCTCACAAAGCCACGAAGGGCAAAGAGAAGAAGAAGAAGGTTAAAGATGACGATGATGAAGAGTATGAACCCGAAGAAGACGAGGGAGAACAAGTATCGGGTTCTTCAAGTGAAGAAAATGAGGACCGTAAAGACGAGGACTTTGCAATTGAAAACGCTTCAGGGTCACGGAAAAGAAAGGTGGGTCGTCAAAATTCTTCAAATAATGCTCTTTTTTATGTTTTATTTTGTGGAGTTATTGTATAGTTTAGTTCTGAAACTGAGCGTGTTTTATGCACTTTTATTCAAATTTGTCTCTGAATGTGTCAACTTGCTAACAAGTGTAGCTTACCTAAGTTACAAGTTTAGAAATTTAAGGCTATTTGACATGTTGCTGTTAAGAGTAACTAATTAGGAATATTAGTTTGTTACAACTTACAAATAAGCTCTATAAATGGATAGGGGGCTGGTTTGTTCAAACTTTAAAATAAAAAAAACAATTTTAAAATAAGCACACTTTTTTAATTAGCAAATAGGATTTGCTTCTCAAAATAAGTAGAAAACAGTTTTTTTAAAGCAAAAACAGTTTAGACAAACACATTAAGAAAACGGAAAGCTGCTTATTTTATTAAAATAAGTGTTTTTCTCAAGAATTAAGTTTAGATAAACTCACCCAAGCACCCTACACAATGTATCTTTTAGAATAAATCGTTTTACAAAATGTTATTCTATGGCACTCCTCACTTGCATTTTGAACTTATGGTACTGTGGCCACAATTTGTTGGTGTCACTTGCATTTCTCCTTAAACCATTTCATCGGATAATGCTGATAGTTGCTTATAATTTTGTTTAATTTACCAAGTTGTTTAAAGTTTAAACATTAGAACAATATGAGTTGGCAGATGACACTTTGACTTGTTTTTGGTGTAGAATGGAGACAGTGAGGTTTGAACCTAGAACCTCATGCAAAGTGTGAATGAGTTAGTTAGCACTTTAACTAAATTGTTTGATAATTAACAAAAAATCTTGTAGTGTTTCGACTTTAATGAAACTGAGTTATTGGGATTTTTTTTTCCTCTGTGTGTACTCCTTTGCAAAATTAAGTTATTTTTGTTGGTAAAGACGAAAAGTGTTCTGTATTTTGCAGTAATCATTGTTTGGTTTGATATGAATAATAAGATGTTTTGGCATTGTGCTGTTTTGGTAAGTTAGGCGCATAGACACTTCACTTCTGGTTTAAGAATTATTTTGACATTTACAATCACGATCCTTTTGCCTAATACCAACTCCAGGTGAAGATCAAAAGTTTGAAAAAGAAAGCCAGAGTCTCTGGGAAGAAGCATGCTAGTAATTCAGAGTACATTGATTACGATGATGATGAAGCTCTTAGGCAGGTAGTTTTGATGTTTGCATCCTGTTGGTTTTTTCTGATATACATTTTAAGCTTTTTGCCATGATGCTGAGCAGCATTGTAACTGTATGATGTCTGTGCATAGGCAATTGCTCTTTCCTTGCAAGACTCTGCAGAAGGTTCTTATTTGCCTGACAAGAATGTAGTGAACACCAGCAAGACCGAGAAAAAGGGAAGTGGTCATGTTCAAGAAGATAAGGGAAGAAAGAAGAACAAAAAATCGGTTTGTATTGAATTCACTATTCAAATTATCTCTTTCCTTGTTTATAACTCTTTAGTTTATATTGGATCTTTTTTATATTTTAATATATGACTGTTTCAACATCAACAGTTTGCTAGTCGGCTGCAACTGACTGAGGATGAGCTCATTGTACACTTCTTCCAGCTAGATGGTAATTTGATAATATCTGTACTTGCTACTTTTTATTTGTTTAAGAACAAACAGCAATGGCAAGAGATTAATTGGAACAGTCATACTTAAATCTCCATCTATTATTCATCAAATAGGAACTTTGTCTTCCCTTAACGTTTTGGTATATCATGCCAACATAAAAAACTGCTCTTGTTGAGATGATTAGAGTTATATGTAAGCCAGCCATTTTGATCCATTTAATTTTAAATGGGAAACAATGATCTGTCCTCACTTTTCACTTATGAATATTTGGAGATTTTTTTTAACTTTTACCAAGTACAAAAAAGCAGCATGGTTTAAGAAGCCACGTTCTTGCGCCTATAGTGTTGTAGTTAATTGCTCTCTTCATTTGCATCTATTGATTTGCTTACATAGGAGGACTATTGTTTGAAGGACTCTATTATTTGAACGTATAACTGCTTGCATATTTGGTGTTTAAAGTATTAGATAGTTGACATTGGTATGGATCAGCTTCAAAATCCGTTTTTGTTTCTGATAGTTTTATTTGACCCAATGTTACTTTTATCAGTTCAGATTCCTTTTCCTTTTTTTTTTCTTTAAGATGAACACAACTTACATGTAAAGTTTTTAACCATTATTTATTTCGGGATTTTTCATATTTGCACAAACTAGTGCTTACCTGAAAATTTGATATGATGGCAAATCACACCAAATACTCCCTCCTTTTCTAAACCAAAAATAAAATTAAAATATGAGAAGTCACTACTTAAGCTCTTAATAAATAATGAGATGCCAAGAGATTCAATAATGCTATCAACAACATCTAGCTATTTTATCTAGATTAAGTTCTGGTTTGATATATAGGAGAATAAAGAAGTCTTTTCCCTCTTTTTCTTTGCTGCTTAATTCATGTGCAAGCTGTTGTAAACTTGTAATTGACAAGGAAGTTGTGGCATGCAGAAGCAGGAAAAGGAACTATAAGTGTAAGGGATATACAAAGGGCAGCTACAGCTCATGATTTTTTATGGACAGACAAAGAGTTAGTTGATATGATTCGCTACTTTGATAGTGATGGAGATGGAAAGGTAAGGATCAGAAGGTCTTTCTGATTCTGTTTTTCTGGCAGGAGGTCAGGAAGAAAACCTATAGGCTTTTTATGACTTTCAATTTGAATTTTGGCGGATAATTGCTAAAACCTTTTGAACTATAGAATGTATTCTTTAGGATTCTTAGTTCTTACACTAGTCCAAATATGTTTTGTTGATTGCAAGTACTTACTGAGCAGTTTAATCTCTTTCACTTTATTCATATTTTTCAGTATAACTTCAAGGTCAGAAAGCATAGTTCTTTCTTACATCTTTTGAGAAATATGAAAATTGGTGAATTTGATCCCTTAGCATCAAAATTGTGGAAAATTACCATGAAAAATTTTGTGCACTATGTTTGATTATTGTTGTTGTCGTTGTTATTATTATTGTTAAAAATAATTGGCTCTGTTGCAGCTAAGCCTTGATGATTTCCGGAAGATTGTTGTTCGTTGCAACTTGATTAAAGGGTCTTGAAAATCTTGATAGAATCATGGTTAGACAGAGATGATAGCACATTGGAAGATATTACAAGGACTGTTATATATATATATATATATATATATATATATATATATATATATATATATATTTCATGGAGTGACAGATTTAGTATTCCTTGTATCCCATTATCACTATATATAACTTATATTGTACTGTGCTGCTTTTCCTTTTCTGTATACTTTGTAACTTTCATGAGCTATGTGTTCATTTATAACGTAAAATGTAATTCAGCAGCCTGTAATTTGATACCTTTTCAATCTCCTAATGTTTCTTACTATTTCATTATGGTATCTTTGAATTTGAACCCTTAGATAGTATAGTATTTGTGCCTTCGCACGGATTATATTCATATATTGACCATTGGTGTACTTAATAATGAATGAAAACCATTTACAAATCGAACACACAGGACCAAAGGAGGAAGGCGATGAGTTAATTATTAACATTCAACTGTGTATCGAAAAGCTAACTCAAACCTTAAAACAACTAGAATTGATACCCTGTGTTACAAGAAATACTAATCCAGATGTATGAAAAACATAACTTAGTACTTAGAATCTCATTTTGACGAATAATTTTTTAAAAAGAGAATCATAAAATGATTCAACTTCCCTGAATTAATCATCAATTATCACAACTAAATCTATTAGTTTCATTTCGTGATCAATTATTGCGAAAAATATTCTTATCCATTTACAAATTAACTCCAAAAACAGTTTGTACCGGAAAAACATTGTGCCATTTTTTCAAGAATGTCAACAATATTGCATATACTAGAGGCTTTCAAATTGCATACAATTCTCCTTTTTCTATCCCTACAATATCCTTAATTGTTTGAAAAATATTACACTAACACCCATGTACTAACACCTTAATTATTTAAAAATATTACATCGAATACCACAATAAAGAAGGTTGTAAACGTTAAGAAAACAGGATGCTTACGTACTATTTGGAAAAATCTAAGAGGGTGTAAGTATAATATACTCAATAAAAAAGAAAATAGTAATTGAGGAAAAGCTTACACGTAGCCAGTTTGTGCTTAGATTAGTAAATAGTCCCAATTGATTGATTATATATTTTACTTGAGAATAATTTTGTGTTACCACGAAGAATTTAATAGCTTCAAAAACGCACTATCATGGTGCCATGATTAAGCAATTAGACAACCAAAGGGGTCGTGGTGAGAAATAGGAGCTGCTAAAGAATTGATCACATGTACCACAGCAGATAACAATACACTTCCCATGATACAAATTTGTCCACTTGTCTATGATTGCTATGGCTGATACAAGTACCTATTTTTTGACCACACATTCCAAATTTGTAGGAGCAATACATGACAATAAGACAACAAGTTGGTTTTTCCACATCATCGCACATATTTCTTGTTGCTTTCTACAATTGATCTCATTTTGGAGAACTTGGCCATCACTCAGGTCACGTCCTCTTCAACAGGAAACCCAAGATGAGTCCAATGATGCCAACAAGAACTACGTAAATGAATGGTACACCGCCGCGGCTTCTGCCGGCATCACGCCTCAAAAGCTCCTGCACACAAAAGATTCCAAACCAATCCATTATTTTCCATGAGAATAATAATTGCATGTGATGTATTTATTGACTTCTTCATCAAACATTTAACCATCATGGCAAGTAATGACTACAGTTTTACTTCAAAAAAGAAAAAGTAATGACTAAAGTTTGACTGCACTACTAGTACTCTAATGAAAAATGATCTAGGATGCGTTTGTTTTAAAGTTGAGTAGAATTAGTTGAATGTAATTGGTGATGTGAACTGAGCTTAAACCCAGATTGGTCTTAAAGCCCAACTCATCATCTCTTTACTCATCCCACACACCTAGTTTTGACCAAAGTCAACACTAGGAGTACACACCCAAAGTAACGTATATTCACCCATAAGGGGCCTTGGGCCCTATGCTAAGGATTCTTGCTCAGATCTAACACCTATACATACACCACCACCATCATGATGAAAGATATACATTTGTTACATCTCGTCATTACTAACTTAAGGGTCAGAATGTCTTTTGCAAGTATACATTGCTCGTATACTTTAGAGAAACCAGAGTCTCAATTGAAATTAGAGTTCAGACGATCAAGAATTCAGTTCAATCAAGTCAACAATCAGTTTGGACCAGACAACATTCTAGCCTGAATTCATCACCTCATCCACTCAGGACAAAACAATTGGGAATTTGGGATACGTGCCTAGATTAACTTCAACCACAAATTTACATTGGTGCATGTGGCACGGTAGAAAGAATTGATTGTATGTGTTAGCCAAACAGGCATCTAGTCTGAGGAGTAAAAATGAATCTGAAGTGATCAGAAAAGCAGAACATAGAACCAAGAAGAGTGTGAATTTAGAGTGCAAGACTATCATGGCTTCTAATTTAGCAGTCAAAAGATTCAAAACATGTTAGGCATCAAACAAGTCCCACCTTCCTGGTATGATTTCAGTGGGAAGGGTCACCATAGGAATACTACAACAAGCCATCTAAACAATTCTCCTTTCTATTTCTATGATAGGTGATAAAATAGCTAGGCATATAAAACTACATGCAAAATAAGGTGATTGATTAAGGATGTAGAGAATTTCAGGATGTCCATTGGTTTGTGAGGGTTGATTTTCAAACCATCCAACAACCATACTAATATACTCAGTTTAGCAAAATGAATAGTAGACTAAGCCTATGGATATGGCTAACATGAAACTGAACCAAAAGCTTTCAAGAATCGGCACAGTAGCATATGTTCGTTCAGTTTACTATTTATTTTGATCTGAAAATAAAATTAAAAATTAGTTTAGAAGCAGCAAACAGAACAGGTTCCTTTCAGTTTCCCTGCCTCTATTTTCCTGATCCTTAATCACTCAAAATCAGCCAAGATTTTAAGATATTCAGATACACTTTGATTCATGAACACATGACTAAGATGAACTCCTCTTTCCCAAACTGTAAATTCAGACATAATGAGAAGGATATTGAACTCAGTTCATCCTAATAAATGCATAACATAACATGTGAACAATCAAGATCTATAGGAAGTAGGAAGTAGAAACATTCAACATAACACATGTATAAACATGCTTAAAAGATTTTTTTTTCAGAATGAATTCCACACCAGTTCTTGCTGAAGTCTTCTGTTTTGCTCAACAATAGAATTCCTCTCCTCAGTTACCTTGGAAATAAGAGCTCTTGCCTGAAACAAAAATAAGTTCAAAATGAGCACCATTTTTCTTTAATTAATTATTATTAATATATCACTAAGAGTGATCATGAGCTCTTCTTTGAGGCAGTTGAGACAACTGCTTCAATCGGGTTACCAGCAAATTTCTTCAAATAATAAAATTTTCAATGCAAATGAATGACTCGACTCAATCCACTTCAAACAGTTTATCATCAGGAGCATTTCCAAACAACATGCTTAAATAAAAAATAAATGAAATCACAGTACATCGAGGCTATGAAGAAAAAATTACTGACAAAAGGCCAAAACAGTAATATAAATCGATGCATAGACTTGAAAGCTTAGAAATTTATGTGTTTCAAAAACATTTGAAAAGTAATTCCAACCTCCAAAAATTAAATTAGAGTTATCATGATATTTGAATTCTCTACAACGACATGCAAACTGGTCCTTCTGGGTTGGGATTAAGAGATGTTATTACATGCATGCTCAGGTAGGGGTCAACAACCAACATCAAGCATTAGATTTTTCCAAAATTAAAAAGTATTCTGTCACATAGAATAGAATGATAGAAATTATAATGTTAGCCGGTTTTCTTTTAATTGACGAAGAAAGCAAATCAAAGAGAAATTATATATGTATGTCACCTCAAAGGAAGCATCCTGATGTTCACCCCGCTCATTGAAAGCTTTTGAAGCCTATAATGCATGTTTATCACAACAATTAATTAACCAAAAAGATGAAAATTTGTTTGAAAATATATTGAGAAACCCACTGGTCACTCACCCCTGTAAATTCCGCAGCACTTGAATGCCCATTCTCAGATACAGATGCACGAGGGGATGAATCTTCATCAGATCCTTCTCGAACTGGGGATGGTGGTTGAGGAGGAGCAACATAAACAACTCTCAACTTGCACTCTTCAACATCATGACCAGATTCTTTATTGAACTGTAAAAATGAGCATAGAAAACCATCAACTTAAGCAACATGTCACACATGTATTTATTCTATCAAGAAACAATATTATTTGTTGAATGGATACCATTTCTGGAGTGATATCTTTTGTGGTTGCCCCAGGGCTAGCAACTACACTTTGAAGGAGAAACTTATCCTTGCATTGCATGTCAGGAGGTGCCTCCTTTTGGGCTTGCATTGTCACTGAATGCATAAATAAGACACTAACAGTCAATACATAGAGAAGAAAGTTACTTAACAATATAAGTTCAATAGGCATACACTGTCAATGTAAAATTTTTTAGGTATAACTATCGGTATGACTTTAAGTTTGTTATTATAAAATTCAACAAACTTACCATGCGGTTTGCGATTGAATTCCACTGTCAGTTTATATATTATTTATTCAAAAAAAAATATTGCACAGAAAAAAGGGGGGAAAAACAAAAACAAAAAATCTATAAGCTATAGCAACACTTAACTCAAAAAATTACAAATATAGAATATTTCACCATATATAACCCACCAAATCCAGTAAAAGATAGATTCTCTTTGCATGCAATTGTGCTTTTGTGTGAAAAGGGAGAATGAGGGAGGGAAGATAGAAAGATAGAGTGAGAAAAAGAAACCTATGACATCACAAGTAGACCTAGGCATCACAACTCCAGTGTTAGGTCTAACACAATATTTCTTAGGATTTGTTGTCTTGACCTGCAAAACCATGAAGTGCACCCCCAAATCAAAATTACAAGTCTCCAAAACACACAAAAATTGAAGGGGGAAAAAACGACTACACCAAAAAAAAAAGGGAATAAAAATGAATTATAAAACAAACAAAAAAAAACTCAGAACAAAAAAAAAGTGAATCAGAAAAGAAACATAAAGAGTAAAATTGGTACCTTGAAAGCCACATAGTTGTCAGTCTTGTTAGACAACTGCAAAGAGCACGAGATCTGCTTCCTCAATTCAACTATTTTCACAAACCCAAAACCCAGAAAAATTAAAAAAGGAAGAAACAAGAAATTAGAACAAGACCCAGAAACAGAAACCGAATAAAAAAAACCGAAAAATTGAATTTTGAAGAGAAAAGTGAAAATCTTTATTGAATCTGAATAGGCTCACAGGGAAACTGCAGCTCCTGGGGCTGTATGTGGAGGAGCTCGCCGGAACTCATGGCGGAGGGATGGGCGGGGATCGCCGGAGAGAGAGATCAATGTCGGTTTTCCGGCGAGAGGAAACGGTTATCGTAGGAAGAGAGAGTCGCAATCGCAACAACGTGGGACACTGATTGTCTCTGATCTTTGGAAAATATTTTACATTTTACATACAGAGCATCGAATGGAAGGGTAATTTCGTCATTTCAATGTTCAAAATCATGACCATATTAACTGGTCCCACTCCCATCTTTATGATTTCTTTTTAGAAAAATAAACTTAATAGTGGGAGACTGAATTGACTCTAATATTCAAAATCATACTAATTGGTCCCATCCTTATGGATAATATTTAATTTTTAATCTATTGTATACCATATATTATATTTTAATTATAAAATATAGATAAAAATATATTATATTTTGTTTATATAGAAAATATTAAAAATATATTTGTTAAAAAATATAGAAAAAACATAGGTAAGAGTTTAATGATAATGTATTTTTAGCGTAAAAACTTTTTTTTATAGTTAATCAATAAAAATAATTATTATAAAAATTAATAAAATTATTATTTATAATTAAATGATAGTACATAACTTATTTTATCAATTAGTATTATATATATTTAGCATTTTTTTATTTGTTAAAATTTATAAAAAATTATATAAATTTATTCCTTATTTGATAAAATTTATTTAAAATTTAAAATTTATTATTAATAAAAAAATATTAAAAATGTATCAATTGCTAAAAATAATGTATAAAAAATGTATCAAATAATTTCTCCCACGTAAATAAAAATATGTCCATCATGATGTGCTGTTTTTTACCTGTGTAAGTTTCTTTCTCTTTTATTTAATTTTTCTTTTCAAGGTTGGTATCATGCTTTGTTGGTTTGTTAAAATAAATTAAAGTATATATTCTTTTTGGAAGGTCTGTTTGAATCGGCTGTTTTTTTTTTTTGGTTTACTCAAGCAAGTATTTTACTGTAGTTATAAAAAAAATGTTTGCAAGGTTAACTAAATGAATTAGATCTTTTTAAAATATTATAATACCTTTTTTATCTTCTTTTTTTAATATTAAATTTTAATTAACTTCCTGTTAACATTATACGATCTAAAATAATAATTTATATTTTTATTTTAGATTATTTCTGTGAAGAAATATTAATGAACTTGAACGATCTAGGATAGTGTTAAACAATATTTTTTTTACAGCAGTGTTAAACATTTTTTTTTTACAGCATAGTTAAACAAATTTGACTCTAATTGTTGGTGTACTTTTGCTATATAAGAATTAATTCGAGTCCAGGAGAACGGAAACCATACCAAAAAAAGCAACAAATAAATATTGAGGGTAAAATTTGGCATTGTACCTTGGTACATTATTGGTGGAAGGTATCCATGTGCTTAAATGGATTGTTGATGTTTGCAATTAATAATGATACATTCAATTGGATGCAAGTATTTGTTGGGACACAAACAACTAAACTCATGTCATGTTGAAGGTTCTTATTCAGTTTAAAATGATATTCTTCTAATGGCTTTCTATATATGTTGTGTCACATAATATTTTTGCAATTTAGTTACATAAAACAATTATCCACTTTCTTGTTTGGATGAATTTTATGAGGACAGTGAACTACTAGTACCCACAAGTAGATTCATCTGAGCTTGAAGATAGTGCACTTAGTTGTCAATTGAGTTCTTTCCATGAACATGAATACTCTCATCACTTTCCTTCACATTTATTTTTCATTTGAATACTCTCTTCTCATTCTCATGAAGTTGTGAATTTCGGTCTCATGAACAATTTATCTTAATAACATCTTATCTCCATTTCAATATATTATATTTAGCATCTTTAATTTCAACTTGAATTTGAATAATTTTTCTATCAATAATTTTAAATATATTATATTTAGCATCTTTAATTTCAACTTGAATTTGAATAATTTTTTTATCAATAATTTAAAATAACAATATACTACGTACGTACAACATATATTATTTATCATAAATCTAAAACTATAATTATACTTTAAAAAGTAGTATTAAAGTATTCCAAAATTTAATTATAAAATAATTTACATATTTAGAAATATTTATTTATTATAAATTATAAATTTTAGTTATATAAAATAAACATTTTTGTGCAATGTATAGGTTAAAATACTTGTTACTTATCATATATGCAAAGTTTCATTTGATTTGATTTATGCCTTCAAAAGCAACATCAAAGTTTTCTGATCTGAGAAATTAGCTTCTAATAACTTCTAGAAGAATAATTTCTAATAAAACTTATTAATATCTTGCTTCTAAACATTTGTGCCCTGTCATTTTATATTTTCTAAGTATATTTAAGTGACTAAACGTTATTTTCTTATTTATAAGAATCTTCTGATAACAAAGAAGGCATATTGAACAAAAACGTATTAGGAATTTCAATTGCACAAGTTAGACGAAAGTTTGTTAAAGATCACAATTCATCCTCTCTTCTTATGATTATCTCATCAACTTTAATCAATATTGAATTTCAACTTCTTGGGTTGAGCACACTTAATAATATGAGAGGGAAAAAAAATTAGGAAAAAGTGATGGTCAACACAAATTGACCATAAAGTACTTTTAATAATTTCTTTTAATTTTAAGATAAATAAATGACATTTATTTTAAGTCTTTAATAAATAATTTAACAATTATGTGTTGATGTGCGGTTGTTTAAGTTTAATCAAAAATTTTAATTTAGAGTCCAAAAATTTAAGTGTGTTAAATTAATATTTAAAAGAAAAGCTTTATCATCTATAATAATTATATTTAATTCAAACATAATTGATTCAAAGTAGAAAATATATTATTAGATGCTATTTACTATGTCTATGTGATTTTATGTTATAAACACACAAGTAATTAACCAATATTATATGATAAAAAATAGTGATTTTAAATTTTAAAAGGATAAAAAATCAAAATTTAATTATATTAAAGAGACAAAAAATGTATAATGAACAAGTAGGTACTTGTCAAATCAGAATTTGTGGGTGGGTTTAAAATGAAGCAATATGCATTAGCTAAAGCATCCCTGACTTAGCTTTGACTCCTAAATAGAGTGATTTGGCTCCCCACCCCACTTTATACATTAATTTTCTAAAAGGTGCTTTGTGAATTTACATCAAATTTACGATTTTCACCCATATCCTTTTATATATTCAAAACATTACTTGCCGAATCAGCGAAATTTCAACATGTAATAGCCAATCAACACCATCATTCTCATATCATAACATTAACATGTTCAACATGTTTAAATAATTTAAAGAGTGAATCAAACATTTTAAAATTTTTCAAGCGAAGTAATGAAATTACAATTTTATCCCCCACTGTAACTCAATGGCATATTAGTCTACACGATTGCCAATGAGTGTGGGATAATTCGGCTCAAATACTTGCAATTCCAAGCAAGAATGCAAGCTTCAAGTTATGTAGAAATTAGAATATATTCAGAGACACAGTGGGTGTCTATTGGAATTTCATGGAAAATGTTGCAATAGATTTAATCAAATAATGGTAAATATAAACATCTTATATAATGTTGGAAATTTTATGTTGGGAAAAACATACCCACTTTGAAACAAAATCCAAAGTCTCTTATCTAATATAGGAAAACACTATAACTTATAGAAATGATATAGTGTTATGAGATCGTGTTGCCTTCACATGTAAAGAACAATATATTTAACAGAGGAATCTAATTCATGTTTGATTTTTATTGTGTGTAAAAAAAATTTAAATTAGAGACAATCATACACCACATAAATAAAATTAATTTCTCATCTAATAAATTAATAGATACCTATAATCTTTCACCCATGATAATTTTTTTTAAGGAAAACACTATCAAATTCAAGTCAGCATATTCAGTAATTTCACTATCATACAAGTTACTCAAAAGTGGAATTTTCAAGAAAATATTAGAGCCTTGAAAATAACTGCATGGCGGCTATTGAAAATAACTGCTTGAGATATATTTAATAAAATAACATACCTGACCTGTTATGTGAGTTGTACATGTCAATAATCACATGCTATCCCTTATATTCAACAACTGTCCTTAATGGTGTTCTCAAATGTGTGGTGTACCTTAGATGCCATCTAATGAATAATGATTTATAAACTTTGTAATCATACCTAAAGAACATTAACTTCTTTTCTTTTGTCGAAATATATTTGTGTTTATCAAAGTATAATTATCCACATTTGATAAAAATATAATTAACAACCGAGCTATTAATTAATTTTCCATGAATGATTTAAGGAACCCGCAAGTACTCGGAATGATTTGCATAGTAATATAGTAATAATACTAAAAATTATAGCACACAATAAATATATTAATGACACTAAATATATTTTTTGATTAAAATATTTTAATTTTAATTTATTAATTAGTGTCATTGAGATATTAGTTAATATTTATTTTTGTTTCTTTCACTACTTAGTCAACATATTTGAGTCGTTGCCCTGTGGTTGTGACAAAATCCAATATGAAAAAAAAAATGATTGTAAATGCTTTGTACATATTTCAATACCAAATTTGTGATAAAAAGTTGACAATATAAACAACGATCATTTGAAAAATGATTGTAAATGATACTTTATTCAGTTCTTCAACTAATTGCATTAAAATAAAATCAGAATCAAGTTTCGATTCCTGCTCTAACACAATCATGATTTTTTTTTTCATCCTTCTTCCCACCACCATTTTATTCTCTCAAATGTTAACATTTTAACATCCTTGGCCCATAGTAAAATAACTAAGTGTGAAGCTTTAGGTTCATCAAAAGAAAAATTTACTATTAGATTTCATAAAACAAAAACTTTTCATATGTTAACAAGAAATCCACCTATGTTAAAAAAAGATTTATTATATTTTTATCACATTTAAAATAATTTTTTTTTCTCAAATAATAATTTAATTTTCACTTATTATTGGATCGGCTTTGTTGATGCTTCTTTGTCCTTCAAAATCACACGTTTACTCATGATGAATGTGATAAGTTCATGTTGCGTTTCTTCGCATCTTGCTTGCTGTTGCTGATGTTGTTTATAGGACCACATAACACAGACAATTGTAAATTGACTTTATTTTCATTCAGTTTCGTATTTTCTTCTTCAATATTTTATTATTTTCCTCACCCACGAAAGCAATGCATTTGATTTTGACCCTGAAGCTTTTCCTTCTTGTTTTTTTTCTTCTTCTTCTTTTTTTCTATCTTTGCTTTCATTTCTACACCTTTTAGGAAAACTTATGCGTGTGCATTAGTCCATTGCTAATTAAGAAAGGGGACAATAAAATACTTGCATTTTACCCGGTCAATTAAGGAACATGTTCTCTGAATTATGACTAATATAAATATTACTTCACTTGGGACATTTCACTAAACCACCGTCCATAAACCAAATTTGACAAATTTAAAGTATGTTTAGATTAAAGTTTGCATACTAAAATTTGAATGAATTTTGTTTTGCAAAGTGAATTTGCAAAAACAACCATATTGCTTTCAATTGAAATTTGGTTTCAAATCAAGTATAACCGTGCAAACGTATTTTTGAAAGAAAACCAAACATAACCTTACAATGTTGACCCGAAAAAAAGAAGTAAAAAATTTAAGCTTTGTTTATTGAAAAAAATAAGTTTTTTATATTCTAAAATTTAGTTGTCCCTTCTATATATTTGGTAGTGTTTGTCTCATGACCATATTTCTCTTTTCTAAAAGTTTGTCTCCTAGGTATTTGAACTAAAAATATCTTTCAGTTGTTTCTATTTTTTTTAAAACACTTATTCTGCAAACAATTTTTAAAACTTAATAGAATTTAGATGAGAAGTTGATTGCCTAATAGTGTATAATTATTCAAAAAAAAAATTTAATACAAAAAAGTAAGAAGTGAATCAAACAAGCACTTACACTGTTACAGCAGCCTAACAAAAGCAAGTTTCAGTTGGGCATTACGATGAATAATTCATTATAATACCAAAGTAAAAAGCAAATCCTTTGAAAAAAAAAATAGAAGATATATATGAGTTTTGAAGTGTGTAAAACACCAATTTTCCCTCTGTTGTTCACAAAAACAACTAAGCTAAAATTCATAGTTCACCGTTTCTTGTCCCTCCTATTTATACATGAATCTTTGTATTCACACATTTAAGACAAAAAATCAAAAAAATCACACTAGTTCTATACACTGTTATTTATCAAGACGCAGATCAAGGGTAAAAAGAGCAGAAAGAAAGACAAGGATACCCAAAAAAACAAAAACAGACAAAACTGATTATCATTTATGAATGAAAGGAATAGGAGCCTCGACTCAATCGAGATATTATCATTATCGATATTGTACATTCTATCTGGAAAAAAACAAAAGAACAAGTAATCAATATAACTTATTTTATTACCTATAATTTATCAAAAATAATAAATCCATAAACTTTTACTTGAACCAACCACTATATAATTTTTCCATCTTCATAAGTTGAGGTAAAAACAGATAAACCACTTTGTTCACAACTTGAAGATAGCACAGACAAAACCATTGATACAGCATAAAGCCCAGTGATAAAGTAAGTCTTGTATGCAATTTACTTGTGTATATATCTATTAGATGTGTACCACTATCACTATGGTATATGGATGGGATGGAAAACATCCATAACTAAAATAAACAACATCTACTAATTCTATAATCTGTCTCTTTCAGAATATTTTTACAATGTATTAATCACTAATCACCATTAACACTAGAAGTAACAGAAGACAATTGCTGCTTACGAGCTCGTGCAGCTAAGCCAGCAAACCAAGCAACCCTCATCAACTGCAGACCGAGAATTAGCACCCACCAGCAAACCAGCCCCCTAATTGTATGCATCACCCATGCCGGTGCACTGAGCTCAACCCCAAGCTTTAATCCCCTCATTAGCTGCAAGACACGGTAGGACTCGTAAATGACAGGGGTAACAAGCCAGACTGGTGATTGCCAATGCCAAGTCAACATCTCGGTCAGAAACTGTACAGACAAAAGAAGAAGATATGGACCAAGTAGAACTGCAAAAGGGATGAAAGGTAGTTGAGGTTGGAGAAAACCCTTCTGAGATCCAAACATCATCAACAGTGGGATAACAAAACCGGTAAGAGTTGCAACAATGTTCCAGAATTGGTAACTGAAGGGAGCCTTGCTTTTGCAGTCTTGTGTTGGAGACTTTGGTCGTGAACAAGCATCAGCCATGAGGAGAAAAAGGGTTGCACCGAGGTTAAATATGCAATCAAGTCCAATTAAGGAAAGTAGGCTGGCTATATTGGGGCCGAGAAAGATTGATGATATCGGTAACCACAATGTTGGGACCATGCCAGTTGCTAGCAGAACGGAAGGGCCCAAAAGCCACAATGGCCATTTGAAAACCTGAAGCTGCAGGCCTGGCTGAGATTCTGTCTCTACAACCCCTTCAGCATTTGTTATTGATGAATCAGCTGTTTTACTAGATTCAAGAGTTTCAAATATATTGGCATTTTGCGGCAAAAAAGTATCACTTTGATTATCAGTAGGAGCATATGTGACAGGTGATGACTCCCATGGAGTTAACTTCGTGCAGCATATGCAGGATTGATTAATGTGAATACTAGGAAAGGCAGATCGTTGGAGTTGGGATAGTTTTCCAGACTTCAATAGCCCTTGGCTTCTAGAATGCACCCTTCTGAAAGTGGAGGCATGTACTTTATAATGGAGTTGAGTTAACGAAGCCATTCCTGTATGCATTCTTGACTGCTGACACTCTAAAGGATTTTATGCTCTTTGTTCTCTTGCACTTGAAGTTAAGAAATAGCAAAGTGTTGAATATGAACACTGTTAACCTCCAAAAATCAAGAAATGGTGGACTGTTGGAGAGAGAGAGTAATGTGATAAGAAAGCTTGCATCATCAACTTGGATGCTACCTTAAGAAGCGAGTAAGTCTAACAATTTTAAAGGAAAAATGAAAAACAAATAAAAGAAGTTATTCAAGAGACATGAAAGAAGTAAATTACAGGACCTCTGCTACCTAAGATGGTTAATCAATCCAGAAAGTGGCACACAAATAGTACTGTTCTCCAAAATGAGATTGGGACACCTTCAGTTACACCAGATATCCCCTAATAAGATAAAACTAAAATTTGAGTCTATTTTTTGCTTCACTTTCATTTTCTTTTCTCATCAACTACGAACAAGCAAAAAGGAAACAGTGGAAGATATACTCCAAGTGTAACAGATACAATGCAGGTGAAAAACAGAAACTTAGGCAGATTCCAGAGTCAGTCATATAAAGTGGTGAAGGTTTAAAAAATGGTGTTATTTGCAAAGCCAAACAAAGAAAACCAAAAGGGAAATCTTCTATATGAAATGGGTGTAGGTGTACTAAAATTAGTTAGCTAGTTTCTTCATTTTCTTAACAAATCACTCAGTGTAAATTCCAAAGCAGTAAGCTGAAATACTGAAATACAAAACTAGTTGGCACAGCAAGAACTAAAAACAAGGCAGCTATAAACTCTTACGATTTTAATTTAGTTTCTCGGGGATTTTAGTCAGCTGGAAAAACAATTTAGTTAACTGAAAAATTTCTATTCAACTAAGATAAAATATAGTTGACTATTTTTCCATGAAAAACAGTTCACATCATAAAACATTTTCTTGTCAACAGCAAACCAAATCTACTGAACTTGAATCACAATTTGGCAAATGAAAAGTGAATTTAAGTCAGCTAGAATTCTCTGAATTGAAGATTTCAGACGTTCAAAGTTTAAACTTACTGGGATTTATGCCACCAGTGTATTCATTCTGTTTCAAAATACCCATTATTAGGTGGCATTTGGTATAAGAAATCTTTCATTCTTAACTAAACTGCTTTACTGGAAATGAGATTATCAGCAACAGGTTTCTTGTTCCTAGAAGGGTTTTTTTTTCTCTCTTTTAAAAACATGAAAAACTTTTATTCCCATGTCACTTCCCCAAGAATGTTCAAGCATTCCTTATCCAAAAAGCCACTTTAGGGTAATCACATAAGCACTAACAAAGTTAATAAATAGCTCCAATTGGACAATAATCAACAATAAAACCCTTATCTCACCAGGTGAGATCAACCACATAGATTGCATGGCAACAAAAAGTTCCAAGTGTGTACAAATAAAAAATTACCCTTTATTAACATACTCAAAATATTATTACCCCATCAATGCATTTATATTCCATTTGGCAGAGATACCTAAATGACAAGGATAAAATTGTCAAAAGAAAAAAGGACCGTCTTCTTGGCTTTCTTATGCCATCATCTGGATGATCTAACATGAACCCAAACAAACTAATATAAACTGAAACAAAGCTGAATATGTAAAAGCATATACATTTCCAGAATAAGGAAGTATCTAAAACACACAAACGTGTGTTAAATGCTCAGAGTATCATCAGAACCAAACTTCATCGTCACAGCAACCAGTTTAGTTAAACTTCAATACCCCTTTTCGTTGGGTTATTGTAATATATTTTTTTATCAAATCAAAAGTTGCTAAATAAACAAAAATTATATTCATAATTCCCTCAGCTGTAACAATTCACACATATTGCAAGTCTTAAATTTTACAACTAAAAAGGCTATTAGAGTATGCCCTAATAGCCCTTTTGCAATCACTGGCTTGATTCCAACAATAGGTGAAGGAAAACTAACAAAATCCCATCAACCAAAAAGGGAGCAACAAAAGCTACAAAAAAAAAAATCACTGAAATTCAGAGCGAAAAGAAAAACAGAGAGGGAATGAAAAGAGAAAATGGTGGGTGACCTTCTGGCAAAGTCGCTGGGTAGAGCACGGGCTTCGGATTCAGAGGAACATTCTCCTCCTGAGGTTGTAGTTTTACTCTGTGGTGTGGATGAAAATAAACTACGACAAATCGAATGATTATTGTTTGTAATGGTTATAAATATAATTTGTAAGAATTAAAAAATAAATAAATAAATAATTTCACAAATGAAAAAAAATACTAAATGATTAAAAATATATTTAATTTAAAACTTATAATTGTTATGAATGTTTTATTTTATATAATTAAAAACTATGACAAATGAATATTTTTAAGCATGTTTTATGTTGTGCACATGAGATATATATATATATATATATATATATATATATATATATATATATATATATATTAAATTTGTTAGGTTAAATTTTATTTTGATTTCTTTAATTTTTTAAAATTTATAATTTTGATTTTTCTGATTTTTAATTATAACATATGATCTTTTGAGTTTTAAAAATTGACAATTTTGATTCTCTTGTAAATTATTAATAAATAATTGTGAGTAATAAAATTATTAAGTTAATTATAAATTAAATAATATTAATTATTAAAAAATTATAAACTCTAATCTTTTATAATATTAGAAAAGTAATTCGCAAAAAGAAAAATTGGTAGTGTTCTACATTATCAAAAAGTTAGATTGTTAATATACCTTTCATCCTTTTTTTTAGTTAGAGTATATTAGTATTTTCCACCAAAAAATTTGGAAAAAAAACCCAAACACTTCCTTTGGTATAAAATATTTAATTTAGAAACACTTTAGTAATTTGAATGTTTAACTTAAAAAAACTTAGGAACACTTGTTCCTCTTTCATCCTCATCATGTTCTCAATGTATCAAGCATTCATGTAGCAAACCAAAGGCCCCGCATGGCAACTCGAACTGCGTCCAATGGTGATGGAGCTGCTAACAACATTAGCAACAAGCCAACAACGACGAAATCATGGAGTAGTAGCCAAGCACACTGGTTGTGATGAAATCACCATCGAGTTCTGTCATGACAAGGTGGACAAGAATAGATGGTGCATCAAGTTAAGAAAAAACTATGTGGAACAAAGTGGGGAAAATGATGAATCCAACAATGAATTAAGTAAGCATACTCAATGGTTTCTCTAAATTATTTTTTTTTTTTAAAAGATGAATGAAATGTCTACAACTCCAAATTTTGGGTTAGATTAGACATGAGAAGATGGGGATAAAAGAGAAAGGAAATGTAGAGGAGACAAAAATATCTTTTATATATATATATATATATATATATATATATATATTTTTTTTTTTTTTTTTTTAATTTATTAAACATTCAAATTACTGAAGTGTCCCTAAATGTTATTAATAATTTCTCCTTTTTACTTCAAATTTAGGTATAATCTAGCAAACCTAAACTGAAAACATTCTTTCCCACACCACTTATCCTCCCAAAGGGTAATATTTTCACCACTACCCACTTCCCATTGTATCATACTATCAAACCACCCATCTTGGTCTCCTCCAGGCATCTCTTTTAAATCCCTCCATCAAATAGATTTGCAAGGAAGGAAGCACCACTGTTACTTTGGGACTTGGACGAGCTTACCATGCTCTTTGTCGCGCCTTATATGCTTTAAAAAGTAATAACTAATAGTACTTTGTTTTTTTTACCTATAAGAGTGATTGTGTGCGTTAACTTCACATAATTATACATGTTCAATGGGGACTATACACTAGGAAAACAAAGACCTAACCTAATGAGACCAATCAATTAATACTTCATTTCACTAAAGAAAAAGAAACAAAACAAGAAAAACATAAAAGGGAAAGTTGAGAGAGACTTGAAAGTTTCAAGTTATCTAATCAATGATGTTAAATCAACATTAATTGTTAGTATGAATATCTTTCACATGCACATGTCCCTGCACACAAAATATGTGATTAAAAAAAATAAAATAAAAAAAATATCATATTATGATAGAAGTAACCATAAATTTTTTCCATGTTAACTCTAAAATGATTAGAGAATAATTGAAGAAATTTATACTAATGGGTCATGAACAATGATATAAGTGAATTTGATGCCACACCTTAACCCAAAATCTTAAAGTTCAATTTTATGGGTCTTCTCCTCACTTAAATAGTGTTCAACTTTTATATTTCTACCTAATGTGAGACTTTACTTCACACTTGTACTCCAACAATCCCTCCTTCAAGTGTGAGTCTCTTCCACATAGTAGTCATTTTCAATCCACAAGTATTTTCATGGTGGTCATTACATTAGAGTCCACATGCTCTAGATACTTGTACCACCGTTCCACCCACGAGACACGTCGCCTGGACCCACCGTCAGAAAGACTTTTGATACAATGGATTCTCAGGCCAATGATTCATCACTGCTATCTTATTCATCTAAGTCGGTCACCAAGTCAAACCATCGACTCTGATATCAATTGTTGTGCATTGGAGGAGGACAAATATCAGGAGAAGACCCGTAAACTCATTGGTGTAAATTTTTTCGGTGTTTACCCCCCTCCGATGTAAGACTTTACCTCATACTTAAACTTCAATACTAGATATAAAAAAATATTTTAGGTCATTCATCTCTAAATCCAACTAAAATTTTAATACTATTATTTTTAACCTTACTTTTTAGCTTGATTTTAGATATGAAGGCCCCAAACATTTGACTATGGCTACTAACAATAAATAGACATGCATTAGAAAGTTATTCACCATGTTGGTGATGTTGTTAGTTTCTTCTTAAAGTTAAAGGTATATTACATAATTATAGCTGATAAAAAAACATAGTTACAGAAATTATTACAAGTACAAAACACAAAATAGTTAGTTGATACTTTATTAGGAAATGCAACTTGTATTTTGTACATGTATTTATTTCTATAATTATGTAGTATATGTATATCTTATGACACTAACATCATCTCTGACGTTGTGAAAAACTTAGTAATGCATGTCTATTTTTAATTCTTTTAATTTGAATTTAAACCCACACATATTGTTTTTGTTTGTTTGAAAGAGGGTAGTTGAATATGAAAGTGTAGTACTTGTGGTATTATGCAGATAGAAATTGTTTAAGTAGTTGCATTAAGTTATTTAAAAAATATGCACGAGTCGTGTCAAAGGTATAAATATTTTTATTTTATTATTATAATAACAATATTTTACTATGAGTAATTTTTATCATGTTTATTTTATAATATTGTTTTACTAATTTTAAATTTTCAATGTTATACTGTTACTGTAAAATCTTTTTATATATTTCTTAATACTATATTACTAGTTTATTATTTTTTTTTTGCTTTTTATTTATTAGTATTTTTGTCATTCATTATTAGTGTTATTTTTTTATTTACATTACATTTATTTGAAAGATTGTAATAATAATATAAATATATTTTTTATATACAAATATTAATAAATTTTTTATTATTATTATTTTAAATATATTATGATAATTTAAATATTTATTGTAATATTATTTTATTGGTAGAGTTTAATATCTATGCACTGATAATACAAGTTAATTTTAATATCTAATTATAAATCATCTTTTGAATTAGTTTAAGATAATTATTTTAAAAGTCAATAAACTTATCATGAGTTGTGATTGGATGACTTCTAAAAAAATTTATATTATCCATGCATAACCTTTTTTCTCACACTAGTGTTAAGAGATAATTATTTTTCTGTTTTACATAGTTTGAATTTTAAGACTAATTAGTCTTAATTTAAATTTAATTCCTAAACTTTTAACTTTCACATATTCTACAATAAAAAATTATTATTATTATGTGTACTTTAATTTTTAATATTGTTTTCTATATTTTAGATTTTAGACTACTATATTATTATTGAAGTTTTATTTATTTTTACTTTTCTTAACATTATTGTATTAATATACTATACTTTATTACTGTTGTTTATATTTATTATTAATATTATTTTTATTTGATTTATGTTTATATAAAGATTATAATATTTATATTTACATTATGCGTAATTTGTAGTGACTAAACCATTGGAATTTCCTTAAAAATAACCCATCGGAATTAAGGCCTTAACTATCTATGATTTGAAATGGATAAAACAGGAGTTGGATTATGAAAGTATGGAAAATAATGAGATATTTTTGTTTTAACTTAAATTTGTATAATTACAAAATAACCATTCTTTTTTTAGGGACAAAATAACCATTCTTAAAATTTGGTTAAAATAAGGATAGGGTAATGCATCCACGCACAACTGTTAATAAAATCTAAAGACACAACAAGGTTTTTCCAAAATATAATTATCACAAATATTCAACTTTCAATGTTTTCATCCACAAATACTTGATAAACAATTTATAGAATCTCATTTCATTAAAGACATCCTCCTCAAGAAATTAGCATCAGCATGTATGGTAAATCTAATGTCTTTTACAAAAACTAATTAAAAGTCATATTTACCATAATTTATTATTGGACTCTTAATTAACATGAATTTTTTTTAAATAAAAGATAAACTCACGATATTTTTTTTTTTACAATAATATACTTACCCATTACCATAGTTAAAACATTGTAAAGCATACATTGCTTTTACAAGGTTAAACTTAATTGACTTAATTTTTTTCGTCTATAATTTAGTTTTTTTCATTTTTGTTCCTTTTTTGTTTGGATATTTGCAAAATGTATTTTTTCATCTTTAAAACATTTTAGATAATATTTTGAATGATAAAAAAAGTTTTAAATGGTGAAAACTATATTTTACAAAGATTAACATGAATTTTTGTTACAGGAACAAAGATGAAAAAAAAATACTAAATTATATAAAATATATATTTAAGTCAACTTAATTTAAGTAATTTTACACATTTTTTTCCAATATCTTCAATTAAATGGTGAAAGAGATTACCAACTTTGAGCATACTACTCATTCCATTTGTGACAAAATTACATGACTGAAAAAGACATTGAGTAAAAGGAAACAGAATTTATATATGGATGATGTTTATATTTTAAAAGACGTTATCAACAGAAAGAACAAAATTGAAAAACAAATTTAATTTATATATGGATGAGGTTTATATTTTTTATATTAAAATATCGTTCATTTCTATTAATTTTAAAGTATAATTTTAAAAAATTATATTTTATTTATGTTAAGTTAATCCATATTTATATTTACCAATCACATGAGTAATTATATTAGGATAAATTTATTTGGGTGATTAATTTTTTTATAATCTTTCACTTTTTATATCAAAAGATTATAAGATATTTATATTTAAATTTAATATACCACTTTTATAGGAATGATGATTAAGTTTATTTTATATTGAAATATTTTTTTTTAAAAAAATTTAACAGTATAAAAAATTATATTTTAAAACTAATATATACTATTTATATTTATATTTATATTCATGGATTGCACAAGTAATCATATGACTAATCGTTTAGGTAATTATTCTTTTTTATTATGATAGACTTTTTAAAGTTAAGAGAGTCTTCCGTTATATAAATGAATGAAAAAGTATCCTAAAAAATTTATTAGCAAAAATCTACAAACTTAAAAAGTAATATTTTTTTTATACAAAAGTAGTAATTGTGAGAGTAACTATAAGATAAATATATTTAAATATTTTTTTATCTATTCAAAATTTTATATCTGCTAAAAAAATATGAGAACTTTACAAGATAGGTATTAAGTTTACTTAATGAGATTTTGTGTTCAGATATATAAATTTAGATATTTAATTATGACTAAAATAGTCAACTAAAAATTATTATATTTTTTAGCATACTCCTATGTCTATTTTTATAGTTAAATAAAAAAACTCAAATTCTTTGTTTACTCTTTACATCCCTCAAAAAATTAGTATTGACTAAAAGAAAACATAATTTTAAAAGGCGTCACATTATCAACATAATGAACAAAATTGAAAAGCAGTTATTGACACAAAAGGAACATGATATATTTTTAAAGTCGAAAGTTGTTGATCCAAAGGAACAAAATAATTAAAAAGTCAAAAGTTATTGACAGAACAGAGCAGAATTTGCAAATGGGGGGTGCTTATATAATCAATGATATAGTGCTTAAAAAAACATAAACAATGATATAGAAATAAAAAGTTTCTAGACGACTTTCGGGAAATAGGGAGGAAACAGCCACTTGTACTTTTCTTCCCCCTTTCCACTCTCTAAAACAACCACATCATGCATTCATGATGATGCTATTGACTAATTTGGAGGACAAGTACTATGCTGAAGAAATGGAATTAAAAAGGCAACCATTTGTATACAAATTAGAGAAAACAAAGTAAGGCCAGAGATAAACCTGATCTAATCTTAATATATATTGAAATGTTATCCTTTTCAAAAAAATAATATTGAAATGTTATACTAATAAAATCATTTAAATATATAATTTTAATTGTGGTGTTTTCCAAATTTCACATTTTAGTAACACTTTTTTTTTTATCAAACTAGATAATTTTGTAAAATTATATATTAAATTAGATAGTTTTAGAATCTATTTATCAAAATAAGTGATTTTGACTTTTGACCATAATTATAATTTACCAAAATAGATGATTTTGAGTCAAAATTACCTATATTGAGAAATTATAACTAAAATTATCTAATTTGATATATAATTTTACAAAATCATTTAGTTTGATAAAAAAAATCTCTTCACAAAGAGATAGGATAGAGTGGACTTCACTTTCAAGGGAAGGAAAGGGAATGGAGGGGAAAACACCTGCAAATTAGCATTTTAAGAGGAATTAGTATTTTTTTTGCTAAACTATTTTGTTTTCAAAATTACCATTTACAAAAATTAACTACTACGTTTGTATTTTATAAGTATGACTTCCCTTAAAAATAATAGGAAGTTATCTATAATTATTAATAAAAACAATTATCTCATTTGATGTATATATTTATTATTTCTAATTTACCCTTTAACTATTTTTAAAAATCACTCATCACCTTAAGTGTTAACTGTTGGGTAAGTGTACCAAAATGTTCAAATAGTAAAGACTCAAAAGTTTCAATATCGATTTTCACAGGGACCTTGTTTTGTACTTGTGTTAGATAATTTCCAATATATAAAAATAGAAGATGAAATGAGGCATAAAAGATGAGTTTAAAAGAACATGATATAAAATAATAGCTATTAATAAAAAACAAAAGAAATAATAGGGAATTCAATGAGATGAGAATGTTAGAACCTAACATGTCTTATTTGTCTAAGATGCATTATTTTATATTTTTCTCTACCAATTAGGTGAATTTTTCCTACCCACATTTATTAGAATACTTGCCCCTAATGTCTCACGATGACAAACCTATTTTATCTATCTATCTCCCAAATGCCTTTGCAAAGACTCAATAGATAAAACGCATGAAATCATAATTCTAGATGTTTGCTTTGATGTATGAGCATAATGCAATCACTTTATGTCTAACAATAATTTTATTAAGATATTCTTTCCTTTTAATTCTATTAGAACGACTAATCCCTAAAAAGGATGCATGTAAGACCTTCTTTATATTTCTATTAAGGATTATCCTCTGTCGAGCACCTAACCCCTACAAATAATGCAAGGATGAATGATACATGAAATAAAAATAAGAAAAAATAATAGGAAAGAAAACAACTGTTTACATTGATTGATATGAAACATACAATACATCTTTTAACTTTTTAGGCCTGTCAAGCCCTAACTAAGGGTGTAGCCTCTCATAGCCATAAGAGATCTTACACTTGAAAAGGGGTATAGAAACTGATGGAAGAGAAGGGATGAAAAAAGGGGATAGAAAATAATGGAAGAGAAGAAAGAATTCCCAAAGGGAAAGTTCTCAGGCTTTAGGTGTGTATTAGAGTGATCTGATACTCGGTGTGTCTTTTCTCCTTGACTTGATCCTCTTTTTATAGTTGTTGGAGTGGACTTGGACCTGCATACTCGTGCTAAGCCTGTGCTGCTCACTTGGCGCGGGTACCTGTATTCGCGCTTAGCGCATCTCTTCTCGCTTAGCGCTGGTACGTGTTTTTGTGCTTAGTGTGTCTTAGGTTGGGTCTGATGCCAAAATCTTCCTTGTCATATTTTTGCTCTTTTTTGCATCTTTTTGACTTTTAACCCATGATTTTCATATTTGTAAGTCATAAATAGAAAAAACATCAATTCTTAACAATTAAACACAAATAACTGCTAAATAAATATTTTTAAGATTATTTTCATTATAAAAAACAACTCATATTTAGCCATCATTATTAAGCCTCTTCTTTTACATGGGTGTAAAAAAAATTTATCGATTTAAAAATCTTATATTGTTATTATGTAACTGCCCTCTACACAAGGCACGTGAACTCCTGATATGCAACTGCACCTTCTACAACATGGTCTTTCATGTTTTTTTTGCTTCCGTTCCACAAAAAAACATTGTTATATGCAGTCCCAAAGTATCCCATTCTAGCATTCTCAACCCCTCTCTAATTATATTGTTTACAAGGTTGTCGCCATTGGAACAAACTAGTTGTTAACCATGCTGACATAGCTGAGAGTATAAAAGTAAATATCTTAACATTTCATTCTCAGTTTTTCTCAGGCACTTTTGTTATAAATTTTTCCCCAAAATTTTGCTTGAAAAACTTTCTACCATTTTCAAAATTCATCATGATTAATGTTAATTTAATGTTGTGTCTTTCCTGTAATGTTCCGTAGACTTATTTAAATCTCCATTTTCTAATCAAGAAAGAAAATTTAATGGAAGACAATATGTTACGAGAAATAATACTGAGGGGGTACCGTTAGCAAGGGAGGTGCACGTAGAAACAAGAACAAGACCACTCAGGGTGAGGTCCACTCCAGCATATTTGAAGGAGTACAAAAGAAGCCATGCAGAGTGGGGCGCATAGCTGGTGCGATGAACGTAGGTTAGCCTCAGTGATATTAGAGGGTAAGAATGAAAAAGGGAATCTTTCTGTTAAAGCTTTTGTTAGTTGTTCAGCTTCTGTTAGTTATGTTAGAAGGTGTCCAGAAGCTTCTAACCACCTATAAATACCATGTAAATAAGCAGTTGAAGGCATGAATAAAATGTGTTACGTTCCTCTTCTTTCTCTCGCTTTCTGGAGGTTTCTTGGGCCACGAATACCAAGTATAACAGTGGTGCTTTCATTGATCATCAATGGCGGACTCAACGCGCTCCAAAGCATCAGTGATCATCTTGAGGATGCAATTGCAAAACTCACCGCTTCACAACTCACCATGAATTTGAAGATTGATGATCTTCTCCACCGAATGTCGCAACTCGAAGCGAATCAGCAAAAATCGCAGATGCCATTGTCTTCATCAGCGGGATAAATGCCACCGTCACACAGTCCACTACACTGTATGAAGCTTGACATTCCGAGATTTGATGGTTCCGATACAACTGGCAGGATCTTCAAAATCACGCAATTTTTCGAGTATCATTCGACGCCGGATCAAGAGAGGTTAATGATAGCTTCCTTCTACATGGAGGGACCAGCACTTGCATGGTTCCAGTGGATGCATCGTAATGCGCAGTTGTCATCGTGGTCAGCCTTCCTTCACGCTCTTCATTCGCGCTTTGCTACGACGATGTATGAAGATCCTACGGGATTACTTTGCAAACTTTAGCAGCGTTCGTTGGTGACGGCGTACCTCTCGGAGTTTGAATCCCTAGCGAATATGATAGTTGGTTTACCAGTGCCATTTGTACTAAGCTGTTTTATCTCGGGATTGAGTCCGTCTATTTGCAGAGAAGTGCAGGTGTTACAACCTATTTCTTTAGCTCAGGCAGTGTCGTACACAAGATTGCAGGAGGAAAAGCTCCTTGATGCTCGCCGGCCTTCATCGTATCGCACACCAACTTCCATGGCAGGATCCACCACTACACGTTCTTCATCCACCAATGCTACACCATCTCTGCTACCAACTCCGATATGGACTTCAACATCCATTCCCTTTAAACGATTAACACCAGAGGAATTGGCAATTTTCCGAGAAAAGGGGCTATGTTTTCATTGTGATGAGAAATTCTCTCGAGGTTACAAGTGCGCATCCTCCTTGTTTTTGCTAGTCATGGAAGACGAGGAATCTATGGTGGAAGTAGATCAACTGTGAGATGTTTCATCCATGCCAGAGTTACTACCGAAATCACCACCGGCACAGCTGAGCCTGCACGCGTTATCCGGTCATCTAGCACCGGAAACATTACGCCTGAAAGGCTTTATCAACGATCGCCCTATTAGTATTTTGATAGATGGGGGCAGTACACACAATTTCCTCCATAATCGTGTGGTATTGAACCTTGGATTAAAGCCAATAGAAACAATGCCACTTCACGTCACGGTGGGAAATGGTGAGGAGATTCGCTATCATCAGTTGTGCACGGCCGTACAGGTCCATATTCAACAGCACTCTTTCACCATTGATTTCCACGTGTTACCCTTGTGTAGGGTTGACGTAGTACTAGGGGTGCAATGGCTGAAAACCCTTGGACCAGTCTTAACAGACTACGATGCATTAACGATGAAGTTCATCGCTGGTGGCAAACTAATTGAGTTACAGGGGGATCGCGAGAAGGAAGTAGAGCAGGTGTCACCTTCTCAGTTACGCCGATTTGTACACACAAACCCTACTAGCACTTTTTATCACATTCGTGTTGAATCAGCAGCCAAACTTACTCCTCAAACGACCCACCCCTTACCTGAAATCGATACTTTAATAACCAAATATGCTTCCCTCTTCCAACCCCTCATGAACCTGCCACCATCATGCCCAACAGACCACACCATCAACCTATTGCCAAACTCAACTCCGGTGAATGTTAGGCCTTACAAGTACCCCTATTTTCAAAAGAAAGAAATAGAAGAACAGGTAGCTACCATGCTTGCGAGAGGGTTTATACAACCTAGTTCGAGCCCATTTTCTTCACCAGTTTTATTGGTAAAGAAGAAAGATGGTTCATGGCGATTTTGTGTGGACTATAGAGTCCTCAATGCCATAACGGTGCGTGATCGTTTTCCCATTCCTACGGTGGACGAGTTGCTCGACGAACTGGGAGGGGCGCATTGGTTCTCTAAACTGGATTTGATGCAGGGATATCATCAAATATTGATGAACACAACCGATATTAGTAAGACGACATTTCGTACTCATCAAGGGAACTGCGAGTTTTGAGTGATGCCTTTTGGATTGTGCAATACTCCTTCCTCTTTTCAAGCCACGATGAACCAGTTGTTTCAACCATACTTAAGAAAATACATCATTGTCTTTTTCGATGACATTCTGATATATAGCAAAACCATTCATGATCACCTTCTCCATTTGGAGACAACTTTTCAGGTGTTGATGGCGGGACAATTCTCCCTTAAGCTCTCGAAATGTACCTTCGCACAACAGCAGTTAGAATATCTCGGGCACATGGTAACTGGTAATGGGGTCACACCGATACCGGAGAAAGTACAGGTTATATAGCAGTGGCCAACACCTCGCACCCCACGAGCTCTGAGAGGATTTCTCGGCCTCGCAGGGTTTTATCGAAGGTTTATCCGAGGGTATGCAGCCTTGGTAGCACCACTCACAAAGCTTTTGTGCCATTGGCAGTTTAGTTGGAACCAGGAGGCTGATGATGCATTTCAAAATCTCAAGAATGCCTTCACGGCGACACTATTTCTGGCGTTACTTGATTTCAGTGCACCATTTGTGGTTGAAACGGATGCATCAGGTTCGGGTATGGGGGCGGTTCTGACGCAGGGAGGCCATCCTCTGGCTTACTTCAGTAAGCAATTTTGCCCTAAATTACTGAACTCTTCTACATACGTTTGTGAGTTAGCAGCAATCACGACAACGGTCCGGAAGTGGTGCCAGTACTTACTGGGGCACCACTTCATAATATTAACGGATCATCGCAGCTTACGTGAACTCATGAACCAAGCCATTCAAACACCAGAGCAACATCGATATCTAGCCCTCCTGCTAGGATTCGGCTATACAATTCAGTACCGAGTAGGAAGGTCCAACGTGGTGGCTGACGCGTTATCACGAGTCATGGAAGGCCAAGCTGCCTCTCTTTATCTCTTATCTATGCCACAATTTGTCTTCCTCGACGATCTTCGTAAGGAACTAGCTTCTCTTGCGACATTCCTAGACCTACATGATCGAATTCAAGAGGATCCTGTGGCATACACGGATTATACGCTGACTGAAGGGCTCATCCTACACAGAGGAGGCATTTGGCTTCCCTCTAACTCTTCCTTCATCAAGCTTTTACTAGAAGAGTTCCACCAATCTCCTACGGGTGGCCATATGGGAGTGCAGAAGACTCTACATCGCCTGCAAGATAACTTCATATGGCCTTCGATCAAAGAAGATACTCGAAATTTTATCGCGGGTTGCGTGACATGTCAACACACCAAATATGATAACCGCAAACCAGCATGGCTTCTTTTCCTTCTTCCGATTCCGACGCGACTGTGGGAAGACCTATCCATGGACTTCATCACTGGTCTTCCAGCGTATCGCGACAGCACGTGCATTTTCGTGGTGGTTGATCGATTCTCGAAGGGACTGCATTTAGGCATGCTACCTACTCAACACACTGCACATATGGTGGCTCTTCTGTTTGTGGACATGGTGGGGCGACTCCATGGCATGCCCAAGAGCATTGTTTCGGATCGGGATCCATTGTTTATCAGCAAGTTCTGGAGAGAACTTTTCACGTTGAGTGGCACGAAGCTTCGCTTAAGTTCCTCGTATCACCCACAGTCCGACGAGCAAACAGAGGTAGCAAATCGCATCGTGGAACAATATTTACGAGCTTTCATGCATGAGAAACCATCGACGTGGGGGAGTTACTTACCTTGGGCCGAGTGGTCCTATAATACATCATGCCACTCCACCACGGGTATGACACCTTTCGAAATTACTTTTGGCCAGAAACCTCTCACCTATCCTCAATACATTTTCGGCACCTCCAACGTAGAAGCAGTGGATGAGATACTGAGTCAACGCGAAGTTGTTTTTGAGATGTTGCTTCGCAAGTTACTCAAGACTCAGTCCCGTATGAAAGCTAACGCTGATCGTCACCGTTGTGACCAGGAATTCAAGGTGGGGGATTGGGTTATGGTCAAACTCAGACCACAGAGACAGATATCAGTGACTGGCACCACTTATTCGAAACTGGGTAAACGATACTATGGCCATTTTCAAGTCACTGAGTGCATGGGTAAGGTAGCCTACAAATTGCAACTCCCGGAGTACTCGCGCATCCATCCCGTCTTTCATGTTTCTCTTCTCAAACCTTATATTGCGACGACCGCCGCTCCCACCGCCGTGGATCTTCCACCTCTAACTTTCGACAATCATCCGGTTGTCACACCTCTGGCCATTGTGGCGTCTAAGGTCATTCCATCTGAGGCCGGACCTAAACATATGGTGCTGGTTCAGTGGCGGGGGTTACCACCAGAGGAGACCTCATGGGAGGAATGGTCTGCTTTGAAGATTCTTCACCACCTTGAGGATAAGGTGTTGCTCGAAGGGCACGGGAGTGTTACGAGAAAGAATACTGAGGGGGTCCCGTTAGCAAGGGAGGTGCAGGTAGAAACAAGAACAAGACCACTCAGGGTGAGGTCCACTCCAGCATATTTGAAGGAGTACGAAAGAAGCCATGCAGAGTGGGGCGCGTAGCTGGTGCGGTGAGCGTAGGTTAGCCTCAGTGATATTAGAGGGTGAGAATGAAAAGGGAATCTTTCTGTTAAAGCTTTTGTTAGTTGTTCAACTTCTGTTAGTTTTGTTAGAAGGTGTCCAGAAGCTTCTAACCACCTATAAATACCATGTAAATAAGCAGTTGAAGGCATGAATAAAATACGTTACGTTCTTCTTCTTTGTACCAAGTATAACACAATAATTCCTCGAAGAAAAACTCTCAACCTTCACATGATTCAGCACCAAAATCTATGTACCATAATGCGTAAATAAGTTTTTACAAGAGAAACAACGAGTAAGATTTCTTCTTTAGCATTTCTAAAGTTGTTAACTTTTTTACTTTCTTAAAATTCAAGGAAAACCTTTATTGTTGAAATTCTTGAATATGTATTTTATTTTTTCTTAGAAAAATTGATACATCAGACTGTGAATTTTTTATTCATTTATTTATTTTTATAAGCATAAAAAGTTATTTATTTCTATTGTTGAAGTTGTCTTGGTTGAGAAGTCATGTATATTGAGGCTTTATCTTTTGTCTGTGTGATTAGTGCTTCCCCCTATAATTTATTGAGTGATGAAAGTGTATCGACCGATGGTGGATGAGAAACTAAGTTTGGATTCAGACCAAAAGTCATCTAGGATTTTAGTTTTTAGGGGAAGTCAACTATGAAGCCAAAAATCAATTTGTCATATTGATGAGATACAAGACAAAGAGGAAACATTTCAAAACACTAGCTTTGAACGCCACTATCATAGAGGAACGAATGCCTATGTTCTTTTCCAATTAGTGTGTTATCAATGTTGATGCCTGATATTCTGTTTTTGTAGATACAGTGATGAATTTATTTATTTGTTAAAATTATAGTCCATGAAAAACTATTCTCTAAAGTCGGTATATAGTTTAATAAATTGCTATTTTTGAAAATGTGATCCTTCTAAAGTCTGTATTTTTTTTAACTTAACTTAAATTAAATAATCTATTAATTTGTTAATTAAACAGTGCTTTTTTTAACTAAAAATTTACCAATTTTTAAAAATCTACCGAGGCTTCTTAATTTTTTTACTGTTGTTTTTTTTAAATCGCGCCTGTGTGTTTTGAAACACCAACAACAATGTCCTTTATTGAAATTTTTTCAGTTTTTTAAACAAGAATGATTGTTTTTTTATTTTTCTCTTTTAGTATCTTATAATTTTTATTTCAAACTTTTATGCATGTGTGCGATTTGAGATATTAATGGTAATATACTTGAGTGTAATTTCTTTTGACTTCTTTCTTAAACTTACACTTGAATTAGGTTCTAGTAGCAAAGACAAAAATTTAGTTCTCAAATTAAGTTTTTGTTTTATTTTGCTTTCTTAAATATGAGCCTCTTACATTTTTTCTATCACATGCTTAATTTTTCTTTTCTTTCTGCGGTTTTATGATTCAAGTTGCGAGGAATAGAGATAGAAAACAATATCAAATACTATTTTTTAATTATAAGTGTCATGTAATTTAGTTTGAGTACAATAAAAGAATCATGTATAGAATTTTTATGTCATATAAATTATTATAATTTGTCATAATTAAAAAATAAATTATTATAATTTGTCATAATTAAAAAATAGGAGGACAAAAATTATATTTTAGACTAAAAAATTTAATGTCTTAATTATTTGTGTATTTTTCTCTTCCAATAAGGTGATGATCAAATAATACAAAACACAAATAATATACTAGGATCTAGCATTTATGACACTCTAATTGGTGAGATATATAAAAGCCCTTGACTAGAAAATATTTTATGACACTGATTTTTTTCTTTCAAATTTTGAATTTGCAATTTTAATTTTGAAAACCTAACTCCCCAATATTCATTACCTTTTTTTGGCATTATTATTATTATGGTTTAAACACCATAATTAGGATCTTAATTTAACTTTTTAATAGGATCTCGATAAATCCTGCAAGCTTTGATCATTTAGATCGATTATAATATGACTATTTGTAAATCATATAGAAGGCCATGTTTCATCTGTCTTTCTCAAAATTAAAAATACTAGCTATTTCAATAACTTTCAAATATTGGATTGTATGTAACAACCATAGTAGAAGCATTACTAATTTATTATTGGATTATACATTCTCATTACTATTTGTTATTAGATTTCAGAACTTAAAACTAAAAGTTGTTTAATAAATATATAAATTACATTCTAAAAATTGAGATGTGAGATTTTTTAACATTTATTACCTTGCACACATTTCCAACTCTGACAAATCTTTAAAAGTTGGATTTAATTAAATACCTTGACTGTGCAATCTAGACCTATATATCAAGATAAATGATACCTAAATGTGTAATCTAGACCTAAATGTGTAAATGATACCTAAAAATGCTCACGTAAGAACACTTTTTATTTTTATTCTTGATAACCCGCGTAAGAACGCTTTTGTAGAACAAAAAGTTTTGGAAAGTAAGTAGAAAGTGTCCTATTTCAAGATCAATGAGGTATGCCATAAGTATTAATAAATAAAAAGTGATAACGTCGTCCGTGAATGTGTTTTTCCAGATCAGTGGATGTTTTTTTTTGAATATTTATTAAAAATAAAAAATAATAATAACATTCATATAAAAATAATTTTTAAGTTATTAATTTCTTAGTAATTAAATATTTTTTTTAGCTTTTAAAAACAGGTACTTACGGAACCGAACAAGCAGAAGTGCTAATAACAAATTTCTTCTAACACTTCTTTATGACACATTCCTTGTTTATTATTTTTAATTATTCAGTTAACAATAAAAAGTATGCGTAATACATATGTATCAAAGAGTAAAAAAAACTTCCATAAAAATTCTATAGGTGTTGTACTTGTATGTGTTATTCTCTAATTAAAATTAAATTTTCATATTGGTAGTACACAAAAAACTATTTGCATTAAAGAATTATGTATACTATTGATGTGAAACACTAATTCTAATTGAACAATAGCTCATAAAACACCTATATGTGTAAGACAAAAATTTTATGTAACCAATTAAACTTTTATATGGAGACAACTAAAATCAATTAAATATTCATTAATATTAAGAAGATTAATTAATAGATATATATGTGAGTTATTGTAAATTTTTTGGATTTTTATCTTTATAAATAAAAAATATTCATTAATAACATGGATGACAAATATCCTTAAAAAAAGAAAAGGAAAAAAATATTCATTAATAACTTAGACGACTTTTAATGAAACACTTACCTACCTAAACCAACCAATTGAACCTTTTTTTGGACCCATATCTAAAAACAACACTTACCATGATATCATCCGTCCTCATGCTGAGATACATGTGAAAAGTTTACTACAAAGACACTATTTACTTAGGTGGAAATCACAAACATTAACATGCATTATCCACTAATATCTATTTATATGGTCTCTTGTGGACTAACGTTTGTTTCATTATTACAATATGGAAGGATCCAAGTTAGAGATCATCAGCGAGGTGAGAGTGGAGGATAATATTGATCATAAGTATGTTCGTATTCCAATCCATAGGTTAAGAACCAGAAGACTTAACCTTGCGCTAAGGGTTAAGCCAAAGAAAACCTCAAGGTTAGACTACACTTGCATGTACTTCAGCCATTTTTCTTGTACGTACGCTTTAATTTTTTTTTTATCATTGAAAAAAAAAAGCCATCTTACTCTGGATAAATATTACTAATAACTTTTGTGGCTTTCACATTGTATCTTTTGATTTGCCCTAGCTAGCTATATTTGTCATCATCCACTAATGAAAATTTATTTTATGAATACATTCTTGAGAAAAAAGAACATAGAAGCATCAATAAACAAATTAATTAATCGCTTAAGTAATGAGTATTAAACAATTTAAAAATGCTTTTATTAAGGTTTAAGTTGTGCTATAAGCACTACAGACATTTGTATTCAGGAAAAAAACTAGTCATTTGTAAAACATAAATAAGAATGTCAGCAACATATATATCTTTGGATATATTATTATTATTTTTATTCTTGATTGAAATTCATACAAAATCTACTATATCACAAGAATCTGTACGGGATTCATGAAATGAATTGAGTCCTGTTATTATATCATCTCATTTACCTAGAATTTCTCATAAATTCTTACAAATAAAATAATACTAAGTTGCATAATATCTTGTTAGCATTTTTTCAGTTCAGTACCCGGAACATCATTATGTCTTTTTAACTATTTTTTGTAGCACATCAACTAAAAAGAAGGACCAAGAGCTGGTTATTGCAGCATTCCCATGGCATGAAGTGTTCATGTTTCTGAATCAACAATTCCTTGGAGCCCTTCAAGTTGAGTATCAAAACAAGACCAAATCGCCCTTCGAGACACACCCAATTCACATGTGGACTTTCCTAACTTCCATATGCTTTTACAGTGTGATTCTTGCATTCAAAATCAACCTTAAGGCTTGCAGTAATGACCACTTTGCTTTTATCCTCAAACATGTTCTTCTTGTCTTGGGTTCACTTTCCTCAGCCTCCTTATTGTGTATCTTCCAACCAGGCCAGCATTTTTGGTTTCTCTATGTCATAGGGATATATATGCCACTAATGCTGGCTCATCACTTGCTCCAAAATCAAGTGTTGAAGGTTTTGGGAACTATAATGACTTCAGCTTCCCAACTTCGAGACTATCTAAATATGTTTTGTGGATGCATAGGGCAGTGACGGTACTCGTACTTCCTCAATATTAGAAATGCTCTTTTTGATTGTTGATAAAAATTTATTAGAATTTAAGAAGTTACATGTGGATGTAGCATGAGAAATTATTAGGTGGTTTTTTTTTAATTAGCATTATTAGGTAGTGTTGAGTCACACTACTTGATTCATGATATGGACCAATTTATATATGACATGTAATAAAATGTTATTAATTATTTCTTATAAAAACTTAATCACGTGTCACATACAAATTGATAGGAATCATGAATAGGTGATAATCCAAAATCACCTGTTAGTTTATCCTGATTGATGTCTTTGACACAAAATATAACCATTGTAGAAAAAAAGAACCAAGTGTTAAAGAAGTATTTGCCAAGGGTGTGTTTAAATTACGATTGGATATTTCGAAGCAACAAACAGAGGAAAACTCTTTTGTTGGATGGGAGAAAAGGCAACTTACATTCTTTGAATATCATGTTAATTATATTAGTATATAGTATTTATTGACTTTATCAATTAATTAAAGAATTTGACTGATTGTACTCTTTCAATTATATTTTTTGTAATATTTAAGATTCTAATTAAGAACTTATTTAAAGAAATCAAATCAAGTATTACTTGAATCAATTACTTGTTAGTTTACTTAATTAATTTATGTGTGCATGTATGCTCTCAATGAAATACGGTTTCGACGTGGTTATGAGCTATTGGCTCCATCAGGTATAAGTGAGAAGTGACAACTGCCTTCAAGATTTTGTTCGTAATACTATATTATTGCTCTATCACCTATATATGTTCGTCCTCTTTTGGGTCAAATATTAAAATAATGATATTAAGGGATTCAAAAAAGGAGTATGACACATTGGCTCCCACCAATTTGTATAGCCACAGCACACTATTTGTCCAATAAAAGTATATATATGCGGGATATGTAACTAATATTTGACGAGAATACAAAGCTACGCTAATCCATATATAATGAGATCATTATAAGTTATAATCTAGCAGTAGTGCTTGACATAATCAAATGGACTAATGCATCATTTCCTAAAAGCAAATGAACTAACTGAAAATTATGACTTCAGATATTATTTTAATCAAATCTAGCAACACTATATGCCATCAAAAGGCTTACTCCTAAATCGAATTCTATTATATATAAACAAATCAAAGAGAGCATGTGACCGCATAAAATTGTTTTAATTCTTTATATTTAAAAAGAGACCTCAGTGTGACTACAGATAATGGGTTGAAAAATTTGAAGGAAAAATTGAACTAAAAACGAGCCATACATAAAGTTTGGACCAAATCACTTACGCAAACCTGTAGGTTAAAAGCAAGTAAACAAAATAATCAGTTTCATTAATTACAGCAGAAAACACAAAGTTGATCATTGGGCTGGGATTGCCAACAATGTTCTTTTGGACAAAATTAATGATAGTGATTCAGTCTATTATTATCACCAGCTAAGAAAATGCCAACACTTTCAATTTCAAACAAGTAGGACTTCTCCATATATTTTTGCAACCGATTATGGAACCAAGTTTAACTAGACCTGGTTAAATATGTGCTAGAACTATTAAGGTCCTATTCAACTCATCCTCTTTCGAAATATTTAAAGAAATATAGGGTGGGAAGGTCAGAGTTTTTTCTTTTTTATAGCTAGTAAGGTCTGAAATTTTTGCAACATATCTTTTGCCCCATTATTAATGAAGTTGTCTCCAACTATATGCGTGTTTGATTTGTTACTGAATCTATGAAAAAATGATTGGCATCTGGGAAAGGAAAATTTCTGTCATTAGGTGGAAGAATTTGTTCTTATAAATGTTGTCCTCTCAAGTTTACCATTAAACTTCTTGTCATTTTTCAAATTAAGCTCCAAAGAAAGTTATAAATACTTTGATATAGGAATCCAAAGATATCCTTCTTAAGTTCTTATGGTCTGTTGGCAAAGATGCAAAATAGATCGCTTGGGTGGGGTTGGCTATTAAAAATATAGAGCTTTTTAATTTAAGTCTTCTTGCAAAGTGCAAGTGGTGATTCCTAGTTGATAGACAAGTTGTATGGTATAAATTGCTGCAACAAAAATATGGCTCTTTTGATCTAATGACTTTTATTGGAAGAAGGGATTGGAATTCATCTATCAGCTTGACTCATGCATGGTACGGTAATGTTAATATCAAGGATTATTTAGGTTCTATCAGCTTTCCTTAGATAATTAAAAATGCTATGATAGCACATATGATGCAGTGGTGAAATGAAGTTTGGAGTTGGAGGAGGAGATTGTACGTGTGGGAAGAGGAACTCTTAATTAAGTCTTAACTTATAAACTGTCCAATTTGTAATGTTTTTTGTCAACTTAAAAGAAGTGGAGCTGGATTAGTGGATTTGGAAGGAAGACAACTCTCTATTTTTCTGTTAAGTCAGCTTATTAGATCTTGGAGACATATACTCATAGTCTAAGCACAACATAGTCTTCACACATATTTGGAAATGTTCCCTGCCTTTGAAGGTTTTGAGTAGGTATAATGAGCTACAAGGGATTTCTTGCGTATTCTGTTTTACTACATGTGATGAAAACTGATCATTTGTTTTTTCATGTCCTTTGTCTTATTAGCTTTGGTGTGCTGTCTAGTCATGGCTTAGATTCTCAATAGTTCTGGCACGCTGTAACATGGTCAATTTGAAACCAAATTTTATTCGAAAGGGGATGTTTTGGTTTGGTTGGTAAACTGGATCTTAAAAAAGTGACATCATGGTCTCGTTTTTTTGGCCAAACCACAAGGACATCACTACACTTTTTCAGATTGGTGTATATGTCCACTTGAATGTTTTAAAAGCTTATCTTGATGCACAAGGGTGTGGAATTAAAGTATTTTTAGGAAAGACTTGTGCACCGGAAGCAGCTGGTATCTCATTACACTAGCTGGCTTGGGGCTTATGTCATGCACTCATGCTATATGTACGGTGGTTAAGCATATATTGTATTGTGCATATTAAAGTAATTTTGTTATTTTACCACTAGTTTCTATGTCTGATTCTGTGAAAATTTTGAATAGCTCTAATAATGAGAATTGGAAGGAACCTCTAGGTTTGTACTTGGCCATTGTCAATATCAAATTAGCTTTGAGGGAAGAAGAGACCCTAGCTTATACAACTGAGATTATTGTTGCTCTTCATTAGAGAAGGGGGCAGTGTCATTAAATCCAACTCAGATTGGCTGGTCTGACTGAAAACCGGATCTATAACTGGTTCGAGTTACTTTTAAGATCAGATATGTAGTGGACTTGATATTGTCCTCATTAAACTAGTAAAGGAATGGGTTAAACTATTATAAACTACATGGCAAAGAAATCCGAACTTGTGGGTACCCACTTGAACTCGTCCGGACTTTGACGGAGAATAATCACTTTTATTGAATTTGGATATGAGTATGGATGAGTAGTACATGATTCTTTTAAAATAGGATGGGTATATAACTAGGGCTGGTCCTGACACTTTTCATGAATGGGTGGATAAATCGGTTAACTGATTTATTCGTTCTCTATTACTGATTTCATTGGTGTAAAAGGAACATGACAGTAAATACTCCAAATATTTTTCATTGTATATGTTTATTCCCGGAATGATGAGGGTAGGAGACAATTTTTGGAATGTGTTTTATTGGAAACTTTAATAGTACTGCCAGATGAATGGAAGGAAAGAGAGGTTCAGAGGAAATAGGGAGAATAAGAGAAATGGTAGAATTTAAAACATTTGAAGAAATCTCAATTGCTTCAATTATAACATACTCCCCATACTAGCAGTAAAGTTAGGAAAAGCTGTTAACTTTTTATATACACACATTTTTGGCATACAAAAGTTTGCTAAATTTCTATCAGGATGAAATGAGTTGCTTTTCCCTTTTGGTTGCTCTAGCATCAGCCATACGTTGTAACACCAAAAGATTATCTAGCCTGTGCAAGACATCCCTCATTGTTGGACGGTTTGCTGGAAAAAATTCTATGCATTGCAATGCCAATAAAGTTATTGAAACACCATCTTCAGCACAGTAACACCAATCTTCCTGCAAAGTTTCATGGACAAGAGAACAATTTGGCTTGTATTCTTTCTTGGCCCAAATATGAACCACACCGTCCAAGTTTATGCTTGCATGTTCTCTCTTCCCAATGACTGAAACTCTTTTGGTTATTAGTTCAAGCAAAACAATGCCAAATGAGAACACTTCACAGCTTCTATCCCATTCACCACCTGCCATTGAGTGAAAAGAGGATTGTGTGATGTGCATTACTGTATTAATTATAAATATAAGCTTAGGCTTCAATCTTTTACATCATAGAACGGATGAATGGTTTTTTTTATTTTTTACCCAAACAATTAGAATCTTTAGAGAACATCAAAGATTTTTCAAAAGGCAGGACTAGAAATATTGGTTTAAGCACTAATGCAGCACATATGCAGACACAGAAAGTCTTTTTGCTTTAATAATAGAAACTACAAAACTTAGAGACAGTTATTTAGTGCTCTTCTGGTACACCAAAAATATCCTATATTGCATAACATTGGAGAATTGGAGATGAAGGATAGTTTATGAACAATTTTGTTTCTTAACCCACTGAAATGATTTTTAAAGACAAAACCTTGAGGCTCATACGAGCATCAAAATGGACAATATATTGGATGCAGTAATTCTAACAATGAAGCAAAATTGAGGTGAAAACATTAGCAGGATCCCACATGAGCATCAAAATTTGGACAATAACTCGAATACAATGATCTTAACAATGCAGATGACTCGAGATCATAATATTAGCGCGAGAAGAAAGGCCTAGGTCACACACGTGGCCTGCAAGGTACTACAAAAAATGTTCCACACTTTATCCAATGAAGTGTATTTTAAAGACAGAACCGTGAGGCTCATACAAGAGACAATACAGGTAATATCCCAGATGTAGTGAGCTTAATAATGGACGTAAGAACAAGGTGTTTTCAATATTATTCTCCCACTGAAATTAGAGTTTCACCTTACTAATTAGCACCAATCTTTACTGAAGTAAAACTCTAATCTCTATTGAAGAACAGTACTGAATATAACTAAAATATTATACCTAAAGTTTATCCTAATAAATTAATACTAACATAATTTAGAGTATTATAGTAGGAAAACAAATTGAAAGAAAGCATTTTCGACGCAGATAAAAAAAATTAATACCCCTTAGAGAAAAATAAGGATTGATGTAGCTAGTTGACATTGTTAGTTGTTCCCTTAGCATTGTCACTTCACTAAGCAACACCAAATCAATAAAATTTGGCTTGTAATCCTGCACCAGAAATGAGTGTTCATGTTGAGTGACAAAACAGAGAAAGTGCAAATGAAAAAGGAAACATCAATACATAAAATTTTCAGAAGCTGAGAAGAGGATTATTGTCATAATAATGTGCTAACCTTGTCGAGAAGAATATGAGATGCACTGATATTCAACACCATATTTTGCTTTTCCTGGTCATGAATGAATTTCAGGAGCTTTGCAAGTTCATGAATTACATTTATTCTCTGAAGCCAATTCAGGTTATCTGCCTCAGCAAAGAAATCACATCAGAAAACCAAAGTAAATCATTTATCTTTGATTCCTATTATATCTCAAGAATTCAAGGACCAAAAATAATTATTGAAATGACCCCACAACTTGGTTGCTGATAAATTCTCAGGTACTAACATAGATTAAGGATTAGTACCCATACATATCATTCAACAACAATGAAAGGGCAACAAAACGTTAGAGATTCTTTCATTTCTTCTCCAATTAAAACGAGTTTTGAATTTTTCCCTTAACCGTTGACATTTGAAGGTGATAAACATCAAAGCTTGTAATGAAGTAATTAATAGTTTAATACCTTTCATTATTACGTTATCCAAAGTATCAAGTGGATTGAGATCATAAACAAGTCCCTTTGCATCTCTCTCCCAAGTATAACCAATCAACTTCACCAAATTGGGGTAACCTCTTAATGTTGGATTAGTCCAAAATTTTACTTCCTCCTGCAAAACAGAATCATTGAGCTTCCAAAATCCGTGACAGATAAAATTAAATTTGGAAAAAATATAAGAAAAAAGGTTATACAAAAGTGCAAGAGATGGGGAGGGAACTTGCTTTGATAATCAAATTCTCATCATCATATTTGGAACTTAACTGTTCCATTCTTTCACCATCCCATATCTTCACTACTACATGTTGACCTTCAAGGATGCCTCTATACAATCTACCAAACTTTGTCAAGCCAATGAGATTGCTCTGACTGAAATTGTTGGTACATGCTTCCAAATTCTGAGATGAAAACTCAACAAGGTTTGTTGTTGGGTCCATTGTACCAAAGTCATAACAAAATGATATATGGGACCACTTTATATCTTGGAACTGGTGTCACGTACTCACGTTGTCAATGTCAACCTTTCTGCTCTAATAAATTTTCAAATCTTTGACTTTGTCAAGGGAATTGATATTTAAGCTTTAATTTTGTTCCGTACATAGTGGCCACCTATTCTATCCATGTCATAACCAATAAGGTCCAACATAATTGACAGATAACTGAATTTTTTAAATATATTAGGAGTTCGATTACTGATCATGTGCATACAGAAGATTTTGAGAAAGACAAAACTCACTTTAGTGATATCTATGTTTCGAAAGAAATTAATTTTCGACTACCCATTAGAAGATATCTTTGGTACAAACAAAAAAGAAGAAAAAAATTCTATCAATATCATAGATATTATACTCAAATTATAAGACTCATATATTCCACCATTCATCCACTTGCTTTTGTGATGCCCCTTGAAAAAGAGATTGGTTGCAATCTCTTATGTTGTTCTGATTCCTACTCGGAAGACGTCATGTGCTCCTCACGAGACTAAGAAAAGGTCATGAAGATAAAGGATCTATACTCTAAATTGCTAACCAATGTTGTGGTTGGTAAATTCTGTTCTTATATAATGTTAGATATTTCTGAAGAGTCATGGTTCAGAATCGGGGATCCATCACATGCCCCTATGCTAATAGGTTATATACAATGCTTTTCGTTGAGGATGCTTACAATATTTTACGTAAGAGCACAATTAAAATAAAAAAAGTAATTGTTAGAAGATGCATAGTTAAAGTTAAAGTATGAGGACAGACAACATGGATAAATACTCCTTCTGTGTCCGCACAAATGCAGAGCATCGAATATAGAACCTCGGTTGATATGACTAATGTATGTAGAACACATACTAAGTAATAATAGATTAGTCTAAGTTTGATGGATTTTTTTTTATTCATAGGAAATGAAAATAGTGTCAGGAGATTTATAATATAATAGTTTATGTATTCTACTTAACCATTTAAATTAGATCTCTTGACAAGTTACAATAGTTAAGAGAACAAAACTCTCCTCATGTTTTTTTATTTTTTTATTTACATACAAGATTCGGACAAGACAACTTAAAGAAAAAGCCTTGGAATGGACATAAGAGAACTGTTTTTTATATTATTATTATTTCCTTTCTAATTCATAGAGAACCCAGTATGTTGACCATATCACCCTGAAATGAAATTTAAATACCCTAACCAATAATTACTAAAATAACCTTGAAATGGCTAAATTGCTAGCTACTCTTTTATATGTAACTGAGGTGTTACTTCATCAAAAGGATATATATTGAGATCACTCACTAATTACTAGTACATTGTAACATTGTAACACTATGGATGTGTTTGAATAAGTATTTTTCATCTAGTTTCACTTGACAATGGGAACAGCAGCATTGAGTTGTATTGATTGGATGAGATCAGAGTCTAGCAAGTTGAGTGGTGGCAGAGAGAAAGGGCTCTCTGTGGAACTACCTTTTCGGATTTCTTGCATTGTAAGCAAAGCCGCAACTGTGTTTCTGAAAATCCCTTCTCCTGCCACAGTTATTGCATCTTTTGCTTCCTTTGCTCTCTCAGCTTCTTCCTCTGCCGGGAACACTGCATCGATTATGCTCTCACACTCCTTCACCAGCTTTGAGATCAAATCTGTTGTGAAAAATGGCTGCTCCAACACTTTCTGGATGAATGGCAAACGCAGAAGCCCCCCTGTCCTCTTGTCGTATTTCTTCAGAATTTTTGCCAACCCTGCAAAATTCAGTGTTGTCACTTGTTCAAGGTAGCATCAAATTCTGTAGAGAAAGCTGCATCAAAGTCTATGGCAATGCATTTCCTAGCCTTTTTATCAATAGCAAACCATGTTTTAACATTGGAGTTTAATTTTCATGCACTGTAAAGAGTTTTATGGGTGAAACACGAGAAATTATTAGATGGTTTAAGACTGTTACATTCATGGTCCCCATTAGTTTCTACATTATATATATATATTGATTTTTCTGAAAACTCAATTATGTCTCGTGTAAAAATTATTAATTTGAGACTGTAATCTTATATTATGTAATAATTTCACGTCAATCAATTAGAAATTACCTTAGATATAAAGAAATTATTGTTTGATTAGAAAATATAAATAGTTTATAATCTCAGCTAATCTTCACAGGAAGTTGAATTTTTCAATTCTCAAAAAGTTAATAAGACTCAATTTAGTGTCAAGTGGAAATTAAGTAATTAATCATGAACAGTACTAGTTGTCAACAATACAATATATTTTACTAGATAAAACTTTTAAATTAAATATTATAAAAATGAATTATTTTGTAATCTGTTTGTGTGATTAGAGTATAAACAGTGGATAGCTTAAGCATGTGAAAAAAAAAAAAAAAACCTGTGTAATTGATGTTGCTGTAGTTGACTAAGAGAACCATTTCACCGTGGAAATCAACAATAGTTTTTCTGATTTTAGCCATCTCCTCTCTATAATCTTCTTCTGAAGGTTGACTTCCACTTGGTCCCCACACGTCAACTACTCTCTTGATTCTCTGTTGTACTTCCTGCACTAAACATCTAATTATAAAAATTTCATACTCACCATTTATTTCAAACATTAATTATGTCGAGTGGACGTGCTTCCATTCCTTGAAATCCCTATGCACACGTAGTTCAATAATAATAAAAATGATTTGCTACAACTACATTGAAACATGTTAAAAGAAACAGAAAACTGTTGCACTAATATAGAATTTGTGCACCTAACTTGGGGTAACAAATTAATGGGAAGTGTGGGACAAAACGTGCTTGTAAGGGACCCAAAAGTAATGCTCCTCCCTTGAATTGTTTGAACAATTGAAGTGCATTTTTAATGCATGATGTTTCCATTTTTCAAAATTGATAGGGAAATTCGAGAAATTTAAGGCTAAAACAAACACATGGTGACGGTGTTCCACATGAAAAACCATCATAGTCCCCTACTATTTTCTTCCTTCTGACCCATATACATATGTGTATTGTGTAGGATCCTCCTGTGGATGAGGGAAAACCACGATTCCCTTAAAACTTTTTTTTTTATTAAAATTAAAAAGAGTAAATATTTAAAATTCACTATAAGTAAAACGCATTATTTTTTTAAAAGGACTAATATGAGCTTCATTCACTAAAATAAAATTTAATATATTTTTAAAGATTGACATGCTCACCTTTTTTTACTGGATTGACGTGCTCACCTTAAAACGATTAAGGCATTGAATTGAATATTATCTTTCTTGAAAACTTTGTTTATTTAGTTTTCTTTCTTTTACGTTAGTCCCTCTTATGTATATATATATAAAAAACTATCTATAATATAAAATCTTTGTTCAAGTTCTATCAGTTTTTTTCTTTTTGTTGAATCAAGTTCTGTCAGTTATCCCACGTAAAATTGTGTTTAATTTTCTAAAACATCAAATGAAACTTATAACTAATGAAACCTCAAAATTAACGATACAAATTAAAATTTCAAAGCTCTTGCATACAAAACCCATTGCTTTTGGTAATTCAAAATATCCGATATTGACCTACTTATATAAATATGATTATTGTTAACCAGTGTCCTTGTGGTATTGATTAAAGAACTACAAGAGAAAAAATATTTATTGTAAAAATTATAAAAAAATATAAACAATACAATTTTACACATTTCAATAAAAATATTTCTTTTTTTAATTTTTTAACTAATATCTTAAGAACACCTATTAACATTTTTCTATAAATAATTTTGTACAAATAACAGTATCTTATTTGTCTTTACGTTTTCGCAGCTGGCCAACACTATCCTCACTCTAATCATAATTTCCAATGTAGTGCATAACTTTCAATCTTTTACACTTAACCTTTCAAAAGAATATTCGTAAGGAATAAACGACGTGATTATGAATTTATGATGAAGGATCGATGAAATGAATTTCTACACACAAAAATTCTAGTCCCTGTAATCCCCTCTAATAAAAAGAATAATTTTTTGTCTACTAAATTATGACATGAAATTACGTTATCGTTTAAAATAAGAATAAAGGTTAATGTACACCTTATATTATCTGACGCCATAAGAAAGAAAAAGAGAGAAGGGTTCGTGTAATAAATAATATAGTATGATAAAAAAAACAAAATAGATACAAAAATGGAAAATGTTAAATAAACATTTGTGATATACAAGCATCTACATCTTATTACTATTCACACATGAAATAACTTACACAAAATCAGCATTTTCAAATATTATTTAAATGTTACATACATTATTTTACACCACAAGATCCACCTATATATATATATATATATATATATATATATATATATATATATATATATATATATATATATATATATATATATATATATATATATATATATAAAACAAGGCTCTAAATCAGTATATATGGAGTTCTTGCAGTCAGTGACTACAAGACCCTACAATTACTTTCATGACCAAGACTTTGAGTGTAAAACTAAAAGTCAGACAAGATATGCAATAATAGTGAACTCTGAACTCTATTACTGTATCTTATCCTATAGTTTAAAAGTCTCTTTGTTCACTTTGGCTTGTATGCAAATCTTACTTCAAGTTTTATAACACCTTTCTAAAAAATACATAAAATTTTTAGACTCTTAATTTCTAAGCAATTAAATTTATTGAAACAAAAAATTTATTACAACAAAATAAAAATAAAATCATTGTTAATAAATATATTAAAAGAATGCAAAGATTTCCTTCGTAAGTGTAAGAAGTTTTAGTAACATGATCAAATTTAAAAGATAGAACAACATATATATAACAATTTCTAAAGTAAAAATGATTAGTGTGTCACTAAGAACATTACCATATGTCGAATAATGAAGTCCTCCTCTTTCTCCATGAAGAACCCATTGAACTTGTCTATTTCATTATTCAACAAATACACAAACTCAGTCTCCGTCTTGCCATATTCCAACGATCCATTCAACAACGTTGGCGGCGCCGCCGATATGAGCCGTACGAGCTTCTTCAATTCCTTGTACGACAAATACTTGTCCCTCCACTCCGGCAACGACTCCTGAATTTGTTGCTTGAGTCTCTTCCCAAACTTCATAACATCAAAAACAACCAAAATTTGGGGAAGAAAATAATAATAATATGATAGTGTGTATATGTCTATGAAGAAGATCAAATGCAAATTAAAATGGGTTGGTGTGATATGAAATATATGATGATGATGATGAAGGTACAAAAAAAAAAGGGGTTAAGAAGGGAATTTAGTAGCGAAGGTTTGCTAGAATATTAGAAGGCATATGCTTGCCGTGATGAAGTGGCGGTTAGAAAAGGGTATAAAAAGGGTCGTTGGAGGGAGCATGAGAATTCTTGGAAGCATATTCGGTTACTATATTACTTCATGGTCGTAATTAAGACCAAGACTTTGAAAAATAAAAACTTGCTTCTCTCTAATTTCCTTGGTGGTGGCAAAATGTGGTTGAGTTTAGTAACCAGGGAACAATAGGGAGTGGGGTTTGTCAAGTGGGTCTTGTAATTTTCATACCATTATTTTATGTAATATATGTAAATGAGCTGTTTCAATAAAGTTATCACATCACATTTTTTTTTCATAAAAAAAAATCACTTTTTGATTCATTTAAGCTACCTCTGTTTTATTTTATTTTTTGGGCTTTTATTTCTTCATATATAGTTTTTATTTTTTTCAATAACTTATAAAATATAAAAAAATTAAATTACATAGAATTTATAACAGATTAAAATTATATATTAATCTTAAACAGAATAAATGAAGATATAAGCAAGTAAAATATCCTTAAAATACTATCATTTTGCCTATTTATAAAGTCTATTAGGCTTTTACATAAAAAATATCTTTAACTTATTTTAATTTATTTTTATATTTCATCTACAATGTAAGTATTTTATTTATATTAATAATATTAACTAATGATACATGCTTTACAAAAAAAAAAAAACTAATGGTACATGAAAGTTTTTAACAAAGTTTTTTAAATGTTTTTTTTAATAATATAGTATTTAAGTTTAAAATTCAAACTAAGATTTACTAAGATTATAATAATCATAAATTTTCATTTATCTAAAAAAATATCTTTGATTTAATATAAAGTCTCAATATTTAATTTTTAAATTAGAAATCAAATTGAAATAATTTAAATAATTATAATATTTTAAAAAATAACAAATAAAGTTACATAGTAAATACAAGAAAAGTCACATGGTTTAAAAAGGAGAAAATATCCCTAAAAATATTGCTATTTAAAAATTAATATTCAAGATTTGTGATATAAAGATATATATTTCACATGCCCGTGTTAATATGGGTGAAAATATTAGTAAGTTAAGAGAAAGAATATTGTCAGTTAAAGAAGAAAAAATATAAAATAACGTAAGATGGACAGAAAAAAAAAAGAAAAAAAAAAGTTGGATCCGTGATTGAGAAGGAAGAGATTGGCTTGCATATTTGTCAAGAATGAAAAGGTTGAAGTAGTAGAAAAAGTTGTCATGTGGGATGTGGGGGGATAGGATGATTCCTCGAAATCTACTAAGAATCGTCCATGGAATAGAAAAAGTGTGCATTCGTGAGTATTAATTAAAGTAGAAATATATGTTACTTTGGCAATTGTGGAAGTAAACAAATGAAGAATATCTTTTGAGCCACAAGGCATTTGAAACAAATGCTTTATTTATATTTCATGAAGTGGGTCATGACCATAAGAGACCACCCAAGTTCTTTGGGTCATGATGGTAGGTTTGTGTTTTGGGCTTGAGTGGCAAAATTATTATAAGACTTGGGCAATTCCTTCATGCACCTAGTATATTTTTGTATACACAACAAATTTTTGTAAATTCTGAAAATATCCTTGTTAATAAATATAAGGATTCATAATTCATAAGAATAAGCTTACGGATTTGTAATTTGTAATCCGTATATGGATTACAGATTTTTTTTTTAAATGTTTTACAAATTAATGGCACATGTAGGATTCAAACTTGTGGTTTTTGCATTATTAGCATGACATTCTAACCAACTGAAATAATAAGTCAATTATGTTATAAAATATTAATGTTGTTATATATAATACTAAAATTTCTAATGTATATTTAATGCTCATATAAATTTACATAATAAATTTTGTGACAATTAATTTTAATCTAATAATTAATTTGTTTACATATATAAAATTTTATGAAACCTATGATTTTTTATTTAAAATTTATATATGCAAAAAAAATACATTATTAGATCAAAATTAATTGTAATAAGGACAAAAATAAAAATCTACTAATGTATTTTTTGGCCTTATTACAATTAATTTTGACCTAATAATGTATTTTTTTACATATATAAATTTTAAATAAAAATCATAGGTTTCATAAAAATTTATATATGTAAACAACAAATTAATTATTAGATCAAAATTAATTGTCATATAATTTATTATGTAAATTTACATGTGCATTAAATATATTTTAGAAATTTTAGTGTTATATATAGTAACATTAATTATTTTACAACATAATTGATTTATTAGCTCAGTTGATTAGAACGTCATACTAATAATGCAAAAGTTACATGTTCGAATCTTGCATGGGTCATTAATTTGTAAAACATTTTAAAAAAAAAACTTATAGATTATGATTCCGTAAGCTTACTCTTAAGGATTACGAATTTGTAATTCTCTTATGAATTACTAATCCGTTTATTTGTAGGGATAATTTTGGAAAAAATGAAAAAGTATTGGATGTAAGAAATATGCTGGGTGTGGGAAGAAATTCTCTAAAACTAGTCCTCTATTTATGGCTTAAGATTTGGCCCTTTTTATCGTATTGGGTTTGGTTTGTTTGGGGTTGGGATGCAATGAACAACATGATGACGCTGCAACACACTGAAATTAGAGCATCATTCGAAACAAGTACGCATGTTATTGGTCATGTTTTTAAGAAAACCTTATACAAGAGGCTTCTGGGAATGGTGTCAAGGTACTTTTTAAATGAAATTTCGGTTGAGTTTGAGCATCAAGGAAGAGATGGATAGAATATATAAAAGATTCGAGGAACTTGATGTTTGCGGGAAAGTTACTTTCAAGAGTAAACTCCGAGAATTCGCGTTTCTCGATGAGACCTCTATGTGTCCTCCTCCAACAAAGGTTAAGACGAAAGGTGCCCCGAAGAAAGTGATGAAAAGAAACGAAAGATCAACAAAGCGTGATCCATCTTATTGGGAGTATGTTGATGCTTATCATTCGGTTCAAAACAGCAACACCTCAGTCAGACCCAGTGCATCATCTTTTGAACCACCGAAGCCAACAAGGATGATCCCGATGTTGGATCAATTTGCGCCATTTATGCATGGTTTCATTGAGGACGTTGTTGATGTGAAAGCGGATGGTAATTGTGGATATCGGTCAGTTTCTGCTTTGTTAGGTATGGGAGAAGAGTGTTAGGCCGTGATGCGTAACGAATTGATTAAAGAACTTGGCAAATGGTTGCAAGACTACATAAAGATCTTTGGTGGCATGGAGAGATATGAACAGCTGAGGTTGTCCCTACACGTGGATGGGTTATCCAAGGTATGTGTTTTATGCTTTTTACTTATATAAATAATGTTTACATGAGTGACACATGTATTTTTTTTGTGATTTAGGTTAGTATGGACAAATGGATGGATATAACGGATATGGAATATGTAATTGCGTCAAGATATAATGTAATTCTTGTATCGTTATCACGACAACAGAGCTTCACATTTTTCCCTCTCAAAAGTTGACCACCGACCGATTCTTCTACGCACCGCATGATATGCGTCGGTCATGTGTTTGGAAATCATTTTGTTCAGGTCCATTGAAAATTCGTTTACTCAAATAATTTCAATTATTGAATGAGTTGGTTTGTTCGTTTAAATTATTATTGTAATTTCACTTACAACAGGTTTATTTGAAAGATCGTTGTCCCTTACCTCCTATGGCGTTGTTGTGGTCAAGCAATTCGTATCTGGAGGGAAAACAGTGGCCAACTGCATATGTAGGTAGAATGCAGCACTACTTAAGCCTAATGACAATTAATACAACGCACGTAGACCTAAGCAGACACTGAAGTTGTAATATTTATGTATCTATATTTACGATCGGATTTTTGTTCATGTAATTAATCAGTATTGAAATACTAATGAATTGTTGCGTGAACAAATTGACTAGCTTGTCCATTTAAAAGCAATTACGTGACAGAATAATTACTGGCGTGAGTCGACATTGATTGACGTGACACGAAAATTACTGACGTGACACGACAATGCTTTACTTATAAACTTAAAAACGAAAAATGGTCACGGGTCTGTTAAAAGTGAAGCCATGCACCTGCCTGGGCCATGTATATAAATGAGACATGGGCATGTCCATAGGTACTCCGAAGATGTACTGAAACAAAAAATAGAGATGTTTTGTTTTTTTTTTAAAGTTTTTTAGTCACCATAACATTGTATTAGTTTAAAATATAAATCAATTTCATCAGTGACTAATTTTTTTATAAAGGCACATATTTATTACTACTAAAAAAGTAATTTATACTGAAACAACTTAGTTTTATTTATTAAATACTATTTTAATTCTAATATTATAAAAAAACAATATCTGTATAATAATATTAAAGTAATTATAATATTATAAAAAAATAAATTTTAATTCTAATACTACATATCTTTTCCTAAAATAAATACTATAAATAATAAGTTTGTTTTACATATTTTTTTTCTTTAATAAAATTGTGATGTCATCATTTTTATTTTTTCTTTCCATATTTGAATGAATGGAATAACATATTATTTTCAATATGACAAATTTTTTCTTTTCCTAAAACAAATAATATTTATATATTTATATTAAATTACAAGGCAGGAGAAAATCTCCTTGTTAAATTATTTTATCTTCTTTATTTTATATATTCAAATACCATTATAAATGTGACTCATGTGTGTGGTTTATATTTAAATTTCAAAGCATATATTTATAGAGAGACAAACATAAATCATAAATGATGTAAGTAAATGTGTTTTATCACATACATAAACAAATACTAAAATTAATAATTTAAATACAATAAAAATATAAATCCTAATCTATGCGGCGTCTCTGTCGCGGCCTAAGACTTCCATCTGTGGCGTCACCTCTAGCTCTCCTCAGACAACGAGTCATGATGTCATATAAGTCAGTGCCTTCAGTGACCATCCTGAGGTTGATGACCCGCTCCAAATCCTCAGCAATCGCTCCTAAATCCTCAGCCATCCCTTGACATCCTTCGCAGTCAACCTGTCATAGTCAAAATAACAAATTTAGTATCACATTTTTAAAAAATTTAAATTATGAAAAACTACACAAGTTATGCTTACCACTGAATGCGTAGCGAGATCGGACGCGATTGAAACCTCGGGGATGGGTGGCTCGACGAACTCCTCATCATGAGGGGGAGGTGGATGTCTCGGCTCAGCAGTTTCCTCGGTCCGCGTGACGAACGGGTACGAAATCCAAAAAAACCACTCCATGTAGTCTGGCGCCACCTGCCCAGGAACTACACAGAGCTCTCCTGCAGGCACCAAATGGTCTGAAAAATGCAGTTACCGGTCATCTATATCATCACCCGTCAAAGAATCACAAACCGGCAGCGGAGGGACCGTCTGAATGTAGCCAAACTGTCGAAGAACCTGCTCAGGTCGAACGTACACGATAATCTAACCCCATCTGAGCTGGCCGGTGTACGACGATATCAAGTCAAAGCCCCTGACTCCCCGGTGCTCAACATAGGGCATCCAACACACGTCAGTCACAGTCAGGGCATCCATATGTCTCCGATACGGGGCTCCCTTGATCCCCGTCATATGAGCCTTACCCGTAAGCCACCTGCAGGCCCGTGGGCTCCCCTCATCATAAACATCATGAACAACGCATGTATGCACTGCAGGAAAGTGCTCGTATATCCAGCACTACAAACACATAGTGAACATCAATAAAAAAAAGGGATTCAATACTACTTTAATTTAAATTATCAGTAATAATACGTACCTGAAGAAGTGTAATGTAACCACCCACCTGCCGTGTAGAGGCCTGCGACGCGTCGTTTAGATGCTCGTACATGTGGACCAATGCAGCCGCTCCCTAGGCGAATCCCCCTGCCTAGGCCAGGTCCCTGAAAGCCTCCAGGTGCACGACATGTACATGGGTTGAACTATTGTTGGCAAAAAGAGTACAACCCACCAAGTGGAGCATATACGTGCAGGCTGCTACAACCCATCGTCTGGCCCTGCACTGGCTCTCATACACGTCCCGAAGCCACCCTAACCGGACATGAGGTCCACCAGTCTGTTAGGTCTCAGCTGTAGCCTCCTTATGACTGACCTCAAGAAGCTTCGTCAGTAGACCAATTGCGTCTGAAGTAACCAGCGACTCGAACTTATGCAGCGCGCTAGTGATGGGAACGTGTAGGAGTGACGCCACGTCATCCAACGTGATCGTCAACTCGCCTACTGGCAGGTGGAACGTGCTAGTCTCGCAATGCCACCTCTCGATGAAGGCGGATATGAGTCCAGGATCAGTGGTGATAACAGAACACCTGATCAGTGGACTCAATCCGGTGGCAGCAATCATGCCTTCGATCTCAGGCGCTGGTCTCCCAATTTTATCTACTTTTCTACCATGGGAGACCAACTTCAGATCGGGTCGTTCCTAAATTGAATAACAATTTATAATAACGTGTATATAAAAAACAATCCAACTACAAATAATTTTTATGTAATTACTCAACATTAAAAAGTACGTACCTGTCCACTCCAGATGTTGTGTGTGACATGCTCAGCAAAACCGGTCAAAACCGATGGGTCGCGTGGCCCACTGGGGAATCCCTCATCTACAGCAGGTGACCCCAAGCTCCCATCAGTAGCCACTCCCTCTGTGTGAACAGCATCGGCGGCGCCTGTCATCTCTGGGGTAGCATCAGACACGTGAGGAACATCCTCATGCAACTGAGGAACATCCTCATGTAACTAAGGCACATCCTCAGGTCTCTCTGTAACGTCCTCACGCACACGAATCCGTTGCCTACGTGCTGAAGCAGTAGGCCTGTGACGCCGAGGAACATCAACCTGATGCGCATCCTCTCTAATGCCTCTACCTCTACCAGCTCCTAACACACGACCTAAACCTCGTGTTCTAACCATGATCTGAAATCATGAAGAACATTTACTTTTTTCGGTCTAATTAATTGGTAACAAAGCTTTGTCTCAAACAACCACATAATACAAACCTTAAAGCCCCTTTCACAACATCTGATTCCTTTCTTAATTTCTTATGCCATTACAATCTTTTACTACAACGCGTCAAATGTTGGCTTTTAAAGAAGGTACAACTTAAATGTTACACGATTGCATAGAAAATCAATTTAGTCTTTAGATAAATTATTCAAAATTTGCTAAAGGCTAGTGTAATTCTATCTCTGCAGAATATTTACAAGGTTCATACTAAAAGAAAAAGAAAACAGAATAGTGAGATACTTATATGTTAGGTGCAAGCTACATAAAATGAAGATGCCAATAATTTGTTCACGTATGGGGAGGAATAATGCCAACTTTACACTTTATGCAAAGTGAAGTAGCCATTCTCTTCTATTGTTTACTGATGCAAAGCCAACTAATAAAGAATTTTGTGCAACAATTAAGCTTTGCAATCTAATTGTGTTTACTTTCTCTGCTACATTAAGGAGAACTGATTATTGACTGGTACAAACAATAACTAATTACTAATATAGTTATATATTGCCTCATTATTTTCCTTTAATAGATTGTCCAATGGGCAAGAAACTGAACACTTAGACTTGTGAACACCTTGCAATAGTCATGGAAGTTAAATAACATAAGTTGGTGGGGGCAGAGAATGAGGGAGAGAACTTTGTCTTGTAATTAATGTCTCGTCACCATATACTTCATGCAAAAGGTAAGAATATGCTTACAAGAAATTATATTTATCCAATTTCTTTCGCTTTTTTAAGATCATTCGTGATCACACAATCATGGGACCATTGTAGCAAATCCCGCAGAATTAACCTTTCTTTAGAACCTCAGGTTTCTCACTAAACTCACCAATCACCACAAACAAACTCAAACAAAGTTTACATTCTTATTGCTCACACAGTTGTAAGTTACAGCCACTTACAAGTTACTATTAAAAAAAATACACAAACATCCCCCAAGTGAACTAATTAGATCAAGTTTCCATTTACTTTTTTTTTTAAAATGCCAATGTTAACCAAATAGGTGACCTTTGCTTTGGCATACTATACATGCAATAAACGTAAACAAGCCAAGAGCATCACACCCTACTTCACATACAAGCTCTTATTTATATACCTTGCCTCAGAAGGAATCAAATTCCAAGTACCTACAACTCACACAATGGTGTCTTCAACAAAGAGTTGGACTCCTCAAAAACTCACAATAGTGCTGCTTCAAACATATACAAACCTTAAAGCCTCAAACAACCACATAATACATATAAGTCACAGCTTAGGTTCATTAATCTAAAATTTTCCTTATACAATATCTACATCTAATTCATATATCAAAGGCAACAATTTCTCATTTCTCATATACATATACACTTTGTATTAGCAAATAAATAAAAAAATAACTAATAATATCAATAAATTGATGGTTCAGACATAATTTTCTAGAAAAAAAAATCAATATACAGCAAAACATGGTCCGCGGAAGAAGGCTCCGCAGGTTCTTCCACGAGAAGGACAGGTAGCCTGCGGAAGAAGGCTCTGCAGGTTCTTCCGCGAGAAGGATAGGTAGCCTGCGGAAGAAGCCTCCTCAGGTTCTTCCGCAAGAAGGAGAGGTAGCCTGCGGAAGAAGGTTCCGCAGGTTCTTCCGCGAGAAGGCGCGGGCATCCGCGGAAGACAACGTTCTTCCGCAGGATCCCACGAAAGAACCTGTAGAACCTTCTTCCGCTGGATCCCACGGAAGAACCTTTTCACCTTCTTCCGCTGACTCCCGTGGAAGAACACTTTCTTCCGCTCGAATACCAACAGTCCACTTTCACACGCGCGGAAGAAGGTTCTTCTTCGTGGAAGAACCTTCGTCTTCAACCTCAAGCACCACACGTCACTAATGTCGTCTATCCTACAGCCATTTATGCGATTCAAAGAGATACGAGGTTAGAACACTAACCTGGATGGCGGAAGGAAACGAACAAAGAAAGCCAATGGAGGAAGAACCCAATGGAGGATGCCAATAGCCGGGGAGAACGAAAGCTTGTTACACGGAGGAGAAGAAGGGAAGCAAATTTGAAATGGAGAAGCAAATGAAGGGCACGGAGGAAGAAGGGAAGAAGAAGAAGGAAGAAGAACGAAAGCTTGCTGGGAGATTGCTGGGTGCACGGGCAACTGATGAAGAAGAAACCAAGCGCAGAAGAAGAAAAACTTTTTTTTTAAATATATTAACTTTTATTTTTTAAATGAAGGGTATTATTGGTACTTCATTGAATTGCTGGGTGCACCAACAATTTTGCTGGGTGCACCTAGCAACACCCTTGGTAGTTTCCTTGAAAGAGCTTACTCTAGCCTTGCGTAGTTATCTTGTGATGCACATACAATCACTACAAAAAATTATGGCTTTTTTACCATACGATTGAGGGAACCAAAGTTCATTCATTGTTTCTTTTAAAATATTGAATGTGAACAAATAGAAAGGAAGGACAATGAGGATGTGGAGAACAAGACAATGTCATCTCACAGTGGTGATTTCAGTGCTACACGAGGTAGCCTATTCTAGGGAATATGTCAAAAGGATATTTCAGTATATTCGGTAGAGGAAAATGGTACTTGCACGTCTTTTGAATTTTTAGCTGACAAAGTTTATCTAATGTAGAACTTTTCAATATGAACTAGCGCGTGCTAATATATTGCTAGCGATGAGGGAAACATGGATCTTATTTGTAGGCATCTAAAATTAGGGATAATCACAAGTTAAGTAATGATGTTGGAGGAAATTTTCAATTAATTGAATTAGAGCATGAACGAGAGACCAAAGTCTTCTAAGATAGTATAAAGAAAACCAAAGTCTTAGGCCATGCTAGGCATAGCTGAAAGGTAAGAGGTGAAAATGAAAGTGTGTTGAAAAAGAATGAAAGGAAAATTGAAAGGGTGTTTGATTGTGGTGAAAGTTGGACTTTTTGAACTAAATGGGGTGATTTTGGAAAATAAATTATCAAAGTAGTGTAGTTTTAAAACTATTTACATGTTAGAGATAAATTTTGACCCATAGGAAACAACACTCCATTTTATGTCAGTTTGCCTAAGACGCCAAATTGCAATTTGACTCGTGGTCAGGTATCCTGTTAGTGAAGCGAGAGTGAAGTAAGCTAGAGTGGCGCCTCCTATAAAGTAATTCTCAGCTTGGTACCTCCTTTGCAAATAAGGAAGCGAAGGTGAAGTCAACCATAGTAGCGCCTTCTATAGGCAATTCTCAGCCTTGTGCCTCCTTCACTGACATTTACCATAGCACAATGCACTACATTTACCATAGCATCTTCATAAAAACATTATGTAGATCAATCTTCAGAAAACTTTCCATCATTCAAATTCAAAGATCACAAGAAAGTACTAAGACCATACAACTAAGCACACAATAGACACAATTCAAATTTGAAATGTACAAGTTATCATAATGATGGGGAAGAGTAGAGTTGAAGGAAGTAGCTCAAGAAGAGTTGCCAAAGATTAGGAGGATAAGTGTTTTGCAGAGCAAGAAGTTGCATGAACATGGATAACTCATGCAACAATTTGAATTTCAAATTTTACCTCCAACGACCATAAACATATAGCTTTAGAGCTATATATATTGATGCAATTCAAAGGAGCAACTTACAAGAAAGAAGTGTCAAATAGATAGGGTAAGGTAAAAAAAATATTTGTCTTGAATACCCTAATAAGAAGAAGCTTCCTTAACCAGAACACTCTAAGTGGATCCAAGTAGAGCCAAGTTCATAAGAGTGTCTATAAACAACTTTCTATGAGGACCCTCGATAGAAGGCATCTCAAAAGGTGTAGTATTCATCCCCTTAGGAGAAATGTGAGTGATGGAAGCAATTCAAGTACAAAGTTGATAATGAGTTGAAATATGTAATTGATGTTGTAATTGATTATAGAAATATTAATTTAATTCAAAGGATTAGGTTCTTCAATGAAATGGATGATTAATAAATTAATTCATTAAGGATTCATATGAAAATGATTACTTTTCATATCAATCAATCACAAACAGATGATCAATGACATGTTCATGATCATAATTAACTGCACAAATCTCGACCTTTTTTATTGATTATGTATCTCAACCCTTTCAAATATTTTATGTTAAATAAAGCATAAAGCATATATAAAATTGAATCGAAAAAAGTACTACAATTTATGCAATTCATTATTGAACTACTGTGGCATCTATAAAATTACACTTCTCTCTTCACTTGTTTGACTGGTACATGTTATTTTTTTTTGTTTTTTTTTTGTTTTTTCATCTTTTTCACAATAATAATATTTATAGACAATGATCATCATCCTAACTCTACGTGTTTTATCAATGAAATATTTTTATTTTTGATTTTTTATATGTGAGTTGTTCTTAAATTATTTTTAAAAATGGAATAAATAGTAATAAGTATTATGACTTTTGAGTTACAAGTCATAATATTAATTATAATTTTTTTTATTTTTAACTGAAGTCATAAAATTATTTATAACTTAAGATTAAATTATTTTTTATTTACAACTTTAAAGTTATTAATATTTTTTTTTATACTCTAAATTTTTTTATAACTTTAAAGTCATAATATTTTTTTACATATTTTAGGTTTTATTAATTACTTGTATTTTATTTTATATATTTTTTATTTTTAAAAAATTATAATAATTTTATTTATTTAATTATTAAATAAATATTTTTAATTTTACTTGTTATTAGATTTATTTAATATTATTTATTGTCTTGTATATTTTTATGGTTATATTTAATATGCTATATATTTTTTAATATTATTTTATTTGAAATATTTTTATTTATTTTTTTAATATTATTTTATGTAATATATTTTGTATTTTTAAAATTTAGATAATCTTTTAATAATTTTATTGAATTTGATTTTTTAAAATGGAATAAAAAACTAACTTAATGATATTTAATATTTGAATATTTGTTTTAGTTTGAATACTTAAATTTTAAAAAATAAAATTTTAAACCAAATATTAAAATATTTTGTTACTAATATTAACTTATAGTTTATGAAATAATATTATTTATTTTGTGTAAAAGAATTTACTATTAACAACATCTAATAATTTAGTAATAAAAGTATTTGTTAAATTAAAAACAACATAATGCATTAATATAAAATGAACAATACAAATTAAAGAAAAACATAAAAAGTAGAAATTGTATTAGTTTTGTTTGTATGTACAGTTATTACGATTGTGTTCTTCACTTCTCCACAATGAACATTTCTTGGGCTTATTTTGAATAGGTTCGTCCATTTCATTATGTATAAAAGTAATGATTGGCCTTCCCGATTTCTTTTGTTGTTTCGAAGGATCATGCATAAAATATGAACCTAAATATTGAGGTTATTTGTCTTCACTTTCAAGGGAATGTAAGTGATGCTGATAAACTTTAAAAATATTTTCCATCTTGTATACAGGGTCAACAAAGTCATCATAATTTAAATTGTAAAAAGCACACGTTGCAATCGAATGCGAGTAAGGAATTCAAAGTGCTCTAAATTATCCACAATCACACGACCATTCATTCAGTTTGACATTGCATGTCATTGCTCATCGACCAAGCCGCTTATTTGCAATTTCTTGAACTTCAAACTCCTGTGTTTCTCGAACATACATGAAGACATAATGTAAGGTAACAATGTGTTGATTTTCTTGCATCATGACATATACATATTCAGAGTACCTATGTCGTGCATTTATCATATTCATGATTTTCATGCTATTAATAACAAATGAATCATTTATTTTATTGTATTTTTTTATCATCCAAAATTGATTATTGTATATGTTTCTATTTTTGTCATTTTTATGTCTCATTATGAGTGTGTGTCAATCGTTATTGTAAGAGAAAAAATGATTATGAAAATATGAGGAGAAAGATCAAGTATAGTTTGATTGATTCTTAATATAATCACAGTTTCTCCACTAACAAAAAAAAAATATAATGGTGTAACCGAGTGATCCGCTTGCATGCACAGGTTCAAGGCTAATTTCTGTATCATAAAAAAAGTAATGAACTGTAGCATTAATAAGTAGCATCCTGACTTTGGTCAGTTTGCAGATGGGGTGAGTTAAAACTTCTACTATATTTGCAAAGTTGCAACGTACAAGCATGGTTATCAAACTCTTGAGTTAACTCGTTAACTTTTACGAGTTCACTTATCCTCTGTGAGTTGACTCTTGAGTAAACTCTTTTTTTAGTAGACTCTATAAGTTTTAAGTAAACTCGGTAGACTTTCAAGCTTACTATCGAGTCAACGAGTCAGCAAGTTAAAAAAATTAAACCAAAATGTAAGTCATTTTGGGTTGTTTTTTTATCTGTTTAGTGTTCAACATACCTTCATTATGTATATGAGTAATGGTTGGCCTTCCCGATTTCATTTGCAAAAGGCACACGCTGTAATTGCATGCGTGTAAGGAATTCAAAGTGCTTGAAATTGTCCGCAATCACATAGTCATTCATTCAATTTGACATGTCATACCTTTATCATTCTTAGAATGTGAGATTTTGGCCTAACTCAACCCCAAAAGCTAGCTCAAGGGGTGAGGGTTTTCCCTCACTTATATATTCTAATTTGGCTCTATCTCTAACCAATGTGGGACTTGGGTGTTTCCCAACACACCCCCTCACGCCCAACACTTCTTGGGCTTAGTGTGTGAACAACAATAGTGGGTGACCCTTTGAATGGATCTAGGATAGGCTCTGATACCATCTTAGAATATATGTGGATTTGGGCCTAACTCAACCCCAAAAGCTATCTCATGGGGTGAGGGTTGCCTCTCATTTATATATTCTAATTTGGCTCTATCTCTAGCCAATGTGGGACTTGAGTGTTTCCCAACACACCCCTCACGCCCAGTACTTCTTTGACTTGATGCGTGAACAAAAATGGTGGGTGGCCCTTTGAATGGATCTAGAATAGGCTCTGATACCATTTTGGAAAATGAGTTTGGGTCTAACTCAACCCCAAAAGCTGGCTCGAGGGGTGAGGGTTGCCCCTCACTTATATATTCTAATTTGGCTCTATCTCTTGCCAATGTTGGACTTGGGTGTTTTCCAACAATCATATTCATGATTTTCATGCCATTAATAACAAATGAATCATTTATTTTATTGTATTTTTTTATCATCCAAAAATGATTATTGTATATGTTTCTATTTTTGTCATATTTATGTCTCATTATGAGTGTGTGTCAATTGTTATTGTAAGAGAAAAAATGATTATGGAAATATGAGGAGAAAGATCAAGTATAGTCTGATTGATTCGTAATCTAATCATAGTTTCTCTACTAAAACAAAAAAAAAAATAGTGGAGTGTAACCGAGTGACCCGTTTGCATGCACGGGTTCAAGGCTAGTTTTTGTATAAATAAATAAAAAGTAACAAACTGTATCATTAATAAGTAGCATCCTGACTTTGGTCAATTTGCAGATGGGGTGAGTTAACACTTCACACTCAATGAAATAGTCTGAGTATGCATGCACGCGACATTATATAAATCTACTATATTTGCAAAGTTGCAACGTACAACTATGGTTATCAACTCTTGAGTTAACTCATTAACTCTTACGAGTTTATGAATTCACTTACCCTCTATGAGTTGACTCTTGAGTAAACTTTTTTTGTAGTAGACTCTATAAATTTTAAGTAAACTCAGTAGACTCTCGAATTTACTACCGAGTCAACGAGTCAGCAAGTTAAAAAAATTAGACTAAAATGTAAGTTATTTTGGGTTATTTTCTATCTGTTTAGTGTTCAACATACCTTCATTTAGTGTGTTATTCTCACATACAAAAATTCTCACCTTTAATAACATCAAACCCTTATTCTCTAATAACATCAAATCCTCGGTGAGAATGATTTACCACTGCTATAACATCTGTAAGTTATTATCTAATAATGATGCATTACTAGACTTGGTTATTTAAGTATTGTGAAAATTATGATTTACTATTTTACTTTATTATATTATTGAAATGTTTAATTGTTATGTTATTTATATATATTTTGTTATTATTTTTATATGAAGTAGATTCTTACGAGTCTACGAGTTGAATCCATGAGTCGGGTCTATAGAACTTTCAAGAGTCTATGTAAACTCTCAAGTTTGATAACCTTACGTACAAGTATTTGATTATTAAAAAAATGTGTTAGTAACATACTCCATGATTGTTACGAGAAATGTATAAGAAAATGAGAAGAAAATATCTAGGCATTAATAGAGAGAGGAATATAAACAATACATATAGGGAAATGAGGATGTTCATACTTTTAAAAAATAATTTGATATCAAATTATTTTTTAAAGGTGTGTACATTTTCATTTGATTTATTTGTTAGAAAACAAATTTAATTATATCAGATATAAAGACACTAAAATATGAACCTAAATATTGAACCTAAATATTGAGGTTATTTGTCTTCACTTCCAAGGGAATGTAAGTAATGCTGATAAACTTTGAAAATATTTTTCATCTTGTATACAGGGTCAACAAAGTCATCATAATTTAAATTGCAAAAAGCACACGCTGCAATCGAATGCAAGTAAGGAATTCAAAGTGCTCTAAATTATCCACAATCACACGACCATTCATTCAGTTTGACATTGCATGTCATTGCTCATCGACCAAGCCGCTTATTTGCAATTTCTTGAACTTCAAACTCATGTGTTTCTCGAACATACATGAAGACATAATGTAAGGTAACAATGTGTTGATTTTCTTGCATCATGACATATACATATTCAGAGTACCTATGTCGTGCATTTATCATATTCATGATTTTCATGCTATTAATAACAAATGAATCATTTATTTTATTGTATTTTTTTATCATCCAAAATTGATTATTGTATATGTTTTTATTTTTGTCATTTTTATGTCTCATTATGAGTGTGTCTCAATCATTATTGTAAGAGAAAAAATGATTATGAAAATATGAGGAGAAAGATCAAGTATAGTTTGATTGATTCTTAATCTAATCACAATTTCTCCACTAACACAAAAAAAAAATATAATGGTCTAACCGAGTGACCCGCTTGCATGCACAGGTTCAAGGCTAATTTCTATATGATAAAAAAAGTAATGAACTGTAGCATTAATAAGTAGTATCCTGACTTTGGTCAGTTTGCAGATGGGGTGAGTTAAAACTTTTACTATATTTGCAAAGTTGCAACGTACAAGCATGGTTATTAAACTCTTGAGTTAACTCGTTAACTTTTACGAGTTTACGAGTTCACTTATCCTCTGTGAGTTGACTCTTGAGTAAACTCTTTTTTTAGTAGACTCTATAAGCTTTAAGTAAACTCGGTAGACTCTCAAGCTTACTATCGAGTCAGCAAGTTAAAAAAATTAGACCAAAATGAAAGTCATTTTGGGTTGTTTTTTATCTGTTTAGTGTTCAACATACCTTCATTATGTATATGAGTAGTGGTTGGCCTTCCCGATTTCATTTGGGAAAGGCACACGTTGTAATTGCATGCATGTAAGGAGTTCAAAGTGCTCGAAATTGTCCGCAATCACACAGCCATTCATTCAATTTGACATGTCATACCTTTATCTTTCTTAGAATGTGAGTTTTTGGCCTAACTCAACCCCAAAAGCTAGCTCAAGGGGTGAGGGTTTCCCCTCACTTATATATTCTAATTTGTCTCTATCTCTAGCCAATGTGGGACTTGGGTGTTTCCCAACACACCCCCTCACGCCCAACACTTCTTGAGCTTAATGTGTGAACAACAATAGTGGGTGACCCTTTGAATGGATCTAGGATGGGCTCTGATACCATCTTAGAATATATGTAGATTTGGGCCTAACTTAACCCCAAAAGCTAGCTCATGGGGTGAGGGTTGCCTCTTATTTATATATTCTGATTTGGCTCTATCTCTAGCCAATGTGGGACTTGGGTGTTTCCCAACACACCCCTCACGCCCAGTACTTCTTGGGCTTGATGCGTGAACACCAATGGTGGGTGGCCCTTTGAATGGATCTAGGATAGGCTCTGATACCATTTTGGAAAGTGAGTTTGGGTCTAACTCAACCCCAAAAGCTGGCTCAAGGGGTTAGGGTTGCCCCTAACTTATATATTCTAATTTGGCTCTATCTCTTGCCAATGTTGGACTTGGATGTTTCCCAACAATCATATTCATGATTTCCATGCCATTAATAACAAATGAATCATTTATTTTATTGTATTTTTTTATCATCCAAAAATGATTATTGTATATGTTTCTATTTTTGTCATTTTTATGTCTCATTATGAGTGTGTGTCAATTGTTATTGTGAGAAAAAAAAATGATTATGAAAATATTAGGAGAAAGATCAAGTATAATCTGATTGATTCTTAATCTAATCACAGTTTCTTTACTAAAAAAAACAAAATATAGTGGACTGTAACCGATTGACCCGTTTGCATGCAGAGGTTCAAGGCTAGTTTCTGTATAAATAAATAAAAAGTAATGAACTATAGCATTAATAAGTAGCATCCTGACTTTGGTCAGTTTGCAGATGGGGTGAGTTAAAACTTCACTCTCAATGAAATAATACCCTAATCAGAAGAAGCTTCCTTAACCATAACACTCTAAGTGGATCCAAGTAGAGCCAAGTTCATAAGACTGTCTATAATCAACTTTATATGAGGACCCTTAATAGAAGGTATCTCAAAAGGTGTAGTATTCATGCCCTTGGGAGAAATGTGAGTGATGGAAACAATCCAAGTACAAAGTTGATAATGAGTTCAAATATGTAATTGATGTTGTAATTGATTATAGAAATATTAATTCAGTTCAAAGGATGACAAACAAGGGTGTGTAATCAATTGTGCAAGTTATATGAAAATGATTAATAAATTAATTCATTGAGAATTCATACGATCAATTTAATCGTGCAAGTTATATGAAAATGATTACTTTTCATATCAATCTATCACAAACAAATGATCATTGAGTACCTCTAAAGATAAAGGTTCAAACAAACAAACAGAAATACTAGTTTGTAAGGAATAAATTTAAAACATAAAGGTTCCAACATGACAATAATAATGATTGTTTATTCTAGAATAGAATTTTCTTGTACCAAAGTGAGTACTTATTTTAACCACCATAAATGAGTTATCACACCCTATTTGAGTGAGTGATTTTTGAAAGTGCTAAATAAGAAGGACCATCATGAAACCAAGCTCTTTCTGCTATGTGCTTAAGCTCTTTAGCCCTTTCCCTCATTACACACCCTTCTTTGTCATCCTTATCCATTATCTTCCTTATTGCTTTTGATAACTCCTCCCTTCCAACCATGTTGGTAGATGGTGACACCTCTACTCGAATTGCATTGCCAACTTCCTCCATTAGCATCGCAGCATTCATCATTTGCTCTGCATAAAGAGGCAATCCAATTATTGGCACCCCACATGAAACACTCTCCATTAATGAGTTCCACCCACAATGAGACACAAAACCACCAAAAGATGGGTGCTTCAAAATATCCAATTGTGGTGCCCAATCTGTGATCACAATTCCATTGGTTTGTATGCGGTAGAACTCATCAGGAAAAGAGTTTGATGGTTCATTATTAGACCCAAGGATAGTTCTGGTTTCTCCTTCCTCACCTACATTGATAATAATTTAAAATTTGTCATATACGATTATTTTAACAATTCAAATTCTGTCACGTTTCAAAAAATTTACTAACGACTAATATGGCTATATCTATGTCAATAAACTTAACTTAAACATATCCAAGAGGTGCACCTACAATTCAACATATAAATTAATAATTATATGATGAAAACTCAAGCACAATATAAAAATTACTACGATGATACTCTAAATCAGTAATTCTATATCATTAAGGGAAAAATGGAACTAATTAATTCTACAATAGAATAATATATGATATAATAATTTTGGTGAATAATTAATTCAATTATTAAAATTTAAAAAATGAATTATCTTCATATATATAATCTCACTCTAGTAAAAATACTTACCTATGTGTAAAAGTGAGATAAACTAATATCAATCACTAGGTCAGTACTTAAAAATTCATGTAATCATCAAATCTAAAAAATAATCACAAAATAAAAGTTAAATCTGTAAAAACATTATCATATTTGATAAAATCTCAATTATCATGTTATTATTTTTTATGATTATCATTAACCAATCATTATTACTATCATAATTATTATTATCATCATAATTATCATAATTTTTGTCATCATAATTATTATTATTAACATAATTTCCATTACACAACCAAGATAAGCAGTGACCATAATAACAAGTATAATCATCAATTAAGTAATCTCACATGTGAACTTAACTTGATGTACTTCTTGACTTATTGTGAATTATGCGATCCGATCCAACTAACTTATTTTATTAAGTAAACGAGATGACCAACTTTTATATATATATATATATATATATAGATTGAGAGTTTGAGACTCCCAACAAATCTGAAAAAACACAGTCAGAGGTGATTCTGCCTTAATTATAATAAAAAAATGTCACATTGTACCAACTCACCTGCTGTGAGATAGTTGCCAGTGCCAGATTTGGTGGCAGGTGGGCGCACAGACCAAACAAATTTTTTTCCACTCAGCTCCAACCCCAAAGCCATCTCTTTAATTTCCTCAAATGACATTGTGTATCCACTCCCAAGTGACACATACACCACTGACTCTTCTTCTTGTTTGTCCAGCCACCCAAAAACATCACCTATTTTCCCCTCATTGCTACCATTAGGGCTTCTTTGATCCCTTACAATAGGCCCAACCGGGTACACGGGCACCTTGGTAATAATGTGTCCACTACCAAGTGCTTCAAGTGTCTTTGGCTCCAACTCATGAAACGTGTTCACAAAGATCCCATCAGCAAGTGCTGCCCCTTCACACGCGCCAACATATTCATGGTAGATCCTTTGTGTCCTGTCACGCAACATACCAAACATATCAAGGGGGTGAATGGATTTGCAACCTGGGATTGAGATCGGTTTGCTTTCATTGATATATTCTCCTTCTATTTCTTTATCCAAAGTGGGGGTGTGAAGACCAAGTGCGACGAGCCATGCATTGGTTGGTGCAAAAGCAAATGTGGGTAGGTTTAGGTTTTTGGCTAGAGGTATAACTTGGCTGAAGAAGAAGTCAGTGATGATCATGGTTGGGTTGAGGTTCATGCTGGATATTGTGGACACAAAAAGTAGTGGGATTTCATGCATTATAATTGCTATTTTGGTTTCTAAGGTGTCACGAGGACTAACATGGATGGTGAGATCAATGGGGGGGAGTTGAATTAGATCGAAAAGGTTTTCCTTTATGGCTGATTGGAGAATTTGTGTCTCAGCTTTTGATGGAGTAGAGGTTTTGATTGAACCACAAAAGAAGGTGAGTTTGGAAATGATTTTGTGAGTGACTAAACGCTTGGCAAGTTCTAGGGCAGGGATTATGTGACCCATTCCTGGTGAAGCAAGTAGAAGAGCATGATGATTATTGTTTGAGATGGCCATGAGATGGGAATTATGAAATGAAACTAATGATTGAATGGGAATTATGAAATGAAACTAATGATTGAATGGGAATTATGAAATGAAACTAATGATTGAATGGGAATAGGGTAAGGGAATCAATGTAGGATTGAGCTAGGCAGAGATGCTTATTTGGTGATATTTATATTTGAGATAGTCAGAGAGAAAGTGAAGTCAAACGGTATTTGGAGGAATGGTGTATGTGCATTATGTCCAATAAACAAATTTAGATGATTGTGCCAATGAATAATTTTTTATACATCATACGTAATATTTAATTTGGTAGCAGAAGAAAAGATATATAATAAGAAGAAAAAAAACGTGAGAAATACAATTGGGATTAGGACCACTTCCCACTCCTTGGATTCGAGCTCCCTATAACATAACAAGTTACAGCTCAAGTTGACACTTTGGTAGTGGATCTTGATCTCCTACATTTAACTAAACTTTTTAACTGCACAAATCCCAACCCCTTTTTTTTATTGAATATGTATCTCAACCCTTTAAAATATTTTATGTTAAATAAAGCATAAAGCATAAAATTGAATCGAAAAAAAGTAGTACATTTTATGCAATTCAGTATTGAAGTGTGGCATCTATATTTATATAAAATTATATAAAGGAATACTCCATTAAATTTACACTTCTGTCTTCACTTGTTTGCCTGGTAATTACTTGTATTTTATTTTCTTTTGTTTTCAATATTTTAAAATTATAAATAATTTTATTTATTTAATTATTAAATAAATATTTTTAATTTTAATTTTTATTAGTTTTATTTAATATTATTTAAAGTCTTGTATATTTTTATGGTTATATTTAGTATGCTATATATTTTTTAATATTATTTTATTTAATAAAAACAATGTCACACTGTACAAAATCACCTGCTGTGAGATACTTGCCGGTGCCAGCTTTGGTGACAGGTGGGCGCACAGACCAAACAAATTTTTTTCCACTCAGAATCTCTTTCATTTCCACAAATGATATTGTGTATCCACTCCCGTGTGCATTATGTCCAGTAAACAAATTTAGATGATTCTGCCAATGAATAATTTTTGTTGGTTACAGCTCAAGTTGACACTTTGTAGGGGATCTTGATCTCCTAGGTTTAACTAAACTTCTTAACTGCACAAATCCCAACCCTTTTTTTATTGATTATGGATTTCCCTTTTTTATTGATTATGGATCTCAACCTTTTAAAATATTTTATGTTAAATAAATCATAAAGCATAAAATTGAATCGAAAAAAGGATTTTTGTAACAATAATGGGTAAAAATTTTCCCAATTTTTCAATCGAGGATATATTTTTAAAAAATTATTCAAAACAGGATAAGTCGTAACAGGTGTTTACGACTTTTAACTCAGAACGTAACATCTGTTACGATTTTTTTTTTATTTTTTTAATTTTTTTAACTGAAGTTGTAAAATTATTTATGACTTCAGCGCAAATGTTATCTTTTTACGACTTTAAAGTTATAAAAAAAAATTTAAACCGAAGTCGTAAAATTGTTTATAAATTTTTTTTTTGTTTTACGACTTTAAAGTCGTAAATTTTTTTTTTAAAATTTTTTAAAGGTTTAAGAAACCTATATTTTTTCTAAAAAAATGTTTTTTTACTATTTATAAACATGTTTTTGTTTTGTTAACCTTTTTTTTCTTTTCGTAAATCTGTTTTTTCTTTTAAATTTAATATTTTTACGGTTTTATTTTTATTTTAAATAAAAAAATTAAAAAATAAATATTGAAATATATAATAAATAATATTAAGTTGACTTACTTATTAGTATATTTTTTGTGATTTTATTTGATATGTTATTATTTTATTTTAATATTTTATTATTTAAAACATGTTATATATATTTTTAATATAGTTTACTTTAAATGTTTTTTAAAGTTTAAATAATCTATCAATAAAAATTAAAAACAACATAATTAATACATTAATATAAAACACACAATAAAAATGAAAGAAAAATATAAAAATTACAAGTTATTTTAGTCATATACTTGTTTGTATGGACATTTAGTCCGATTATGTCCTTCACTTCTACATAATGAGCATTTCTTAGGCCTATTTGGAATTGGTTCATCCATATCATTATGTATTTGAGTAGTGGTCGGCTTGCCTAATGTTTGTCGCCATTTCGAAGGATCAGACATAAAATGCGGACCTAAATATTGAGGTCATGTGTCTTCACTTCCAAGGGAATGAAAATGATGTTGATAAACTTTGAAAATATTTTCCAACTTGTATACAGGGTCAACAAAAGTCATCATAATTTAAATTGCAAAAAGCACACGCTGTAGTTGCATGCGAGCAAGGTAGTCGAAGTGCTTGAAATTATCCATAATCACATGACCATTCATTCAATTTGACAGTGCATGTCATTGCTCGTCAACCAAGTCGCGTATTTGCAATTTCTTGAACCTTAAACTCCCTTGTTTCTCAAACATACATGCGAACATAATGTGAGATAGCAATGTGTTGATTTTCTTACATCATGACATATACGTCTTCGGAGTACCTATGCCCTGCCTTAATCATATTCATGATTTTGATGTCATTAGTAACAAATGAATCATTTATTTTATTAAATGTTTCATTGACTAAGATAGTAATAAGTAATGCTTGGACTCCTTTCAAAATAGAATTCATACATTCAGCAAGGTTGGTAGTCATATGGCCATACCGTTGTGATTTCAATCCTCCTTCATAGCCACAAAGTCACAACTCTCTTTTTACTTCAAAATCTCCAAAAACATGCTCAAGAGGAAAAGATAAAAGTTTCTCTTCAAAACCCATTATTACAAAACCTAATTTGAGTGATTATCAGCACAGATGGACCACGACCTTGGTCAAGTTACCATAGTCATAGTGAAAGTTTGTTGAAATCTAACACTCAACCAAGGTGAGGCAACCATGGCCATGGTCAGATGACCACAACCATGATCAGGTGACCACACGGCCATGGTGGACGTTGTAGAGTTCATATTTCTTTTAGATTGCATGTTTTTTTCTCTTTTCCACTCTAGAGTTCTTGAACATCTGTCTTACACAAACTAACACCAAAACATAAGTTATGTCAATAAAATGAAATAATATGCATTGTCATACCCTAATTTCGTCCAGGGACCATTGTTTGGTGGCATGCAACCTTCGCTTGACCGCTTTGAGGTACTTAACACACATCGTTAGACAATCCATGAAGTTTCGCGGCATGCCAGAAGTCGAAAGGAAGCAATGTTGCGCAATCCGTAAAGTTCTGCAACATTCAAAAGGTCAAAAAGGGCATTGTTGCGTAATCCGTAAGGTTTCACGACATTCCGGAAAGAAAATAAGTGTCGTTACATAATCCGTAAAGTTTCATAACGTTACGAAAAAGGAATCAGCAAAAAAACACAAAGGGGAGGTGTATTTAGTAAAATGGGGGGGGTGCAAATAGCAATTATCAAATCTGGGCTCTTCTAGAGGATTCTGGGCATTTTCTTGCCTAAGGTGGAAGCAACCTAGCTCGCCTGGGCAAGCTGAGCTCACTTGGGCGAGCTGGGCGGCAACCACCTTCCCCGTTTTGTTAAAAAATGGCTTCCGGGACTTCTGTAATACTTCAGTAAAATTCTCATAACCCTAAATAAGCATATTTCACTTAATATGGGTGAGAATGAAGAGAAAAAAAAGAATAAATTCAAGTCCTATATGCTTGCGTAAAGCTTACGTAACGTTTCCGTAAAGTACGAAAGAAGAGGGGTGAACTTATCAAGATGGGGGTGCAAATAACAATTTTCAAATTTTTGAATTTGGGCCTTCCTGAACAGTTTCGAAGCAGGGTTGCTTATGGAGGAAGCAAGCCAGCTCGCCTGGGTGAGCTGGACGGCAACCTCCTCCCCCCTTTTCCTATAAATAGGCGAAGGGAGGTTGTTCCAAAGATGCATAACCCCCTTGGCTATGCATTTCAGTTGTTTTGGGTGAAAAAAATTGTTTCCGTGAAGAAAATCCAAGCCGAGGTGCTTTCGAGACGTTTCCGTGAGCAAATCCGTGAAGGTTTTCCGTCGTTCTTCACCGTTCTTCATCCGTTCTTCGTTCTTCAACGGGTAAGTTTTTGAATCCGAGACTTTCAATTCATTTCTTGTTTTTTTAGCTTTCATCTTCATTTCGTTCATTTTCGGTTTTCTTTTCTTCCGTTTTTAACGAGCTTTTACCGTTTATTTAAGCCGTTTACTCACCTAATAAATGATACAATGAATTTCAATCGATCATTTGTGTTGTAATCTCGTTTAATCACTGTTAAAACAAAATCTAACCGATCGTTCACACTGTAACCATGGTTAAACCAAAAAAGGTAAAATAATAATAAAATAATCAAAATATCTTTAAAAATAATAATAAAATAATCAAAATATCTTGAATAAAATAATCAAAAAAATCAATTGGACGTTTTTCTTTGGGAGTTTCCTTGAATGAATTGACTAATAACCAAAGTGAAACTAAAGTTAAAATCAACTCACAAATCAAGCTTTGTCCGCAAAAAATTACTAAAAACCGTTTTAAGGTCCAATGCCTTAAACGGTCCTCTTTGCTTTTATCGGTTAACATGGACCGTTCAAAAGCATAAAATCAACATGTAACTTTACCGCTTTTGCAAGAACTACGTAGGTCTGATTTCCTCATCGCAATTGAGGATATGTAGGAGCAAAAGCCCTACTTTTGTCGACCACCCCAAGAGATCGTTAATGGTCCAACGCCTTAACGTTTCTCTACTTTCAAAAACCAAGAGATCGTTAATGGTCAAACGCCTTAACGTTTATCTCCTTTCAAAATCAAAAGATCGTTTAATGGTCCAATGCCTTAAACGACATTTGTTCAGTCAAAATATATCTTGCAAAAAAAGATAAGAACAACTTAACCAACGTTCAGTTCTCAAAGAACTACGTAGGTCTGATTTTCTTATCGCAATTGAGGAATACGTAGGAGCGAGGGAAACACCCTTGTCGACCACAAAAAGATAAAAAATACAAAAGGCATAAAAAGATATAAAAAGGTAAAAAAAAAGGGAAAATAAAACAAATTGAAGTCATATTTGCACACTTGATTAAAGGTTGTCGTCCCTTGTGACGGACGCGTGGGGTGCTAATACCTTCCCCGTGCATAAATACAACTCTCGAACCTTTCACACTTAAAGTTCGTGGACCACACCTTTCCGGTTTTTTCGATGTTTTCCTCGAATAAACGTTGGTGGCGACTCCGCGCATTTTCCTCCCATGGAAGACGCACCCGTGAGCCCCGCGTCGCCCTCCCGTCGAAGGGTGGGTTGTGACAGTTAGCGACTCCACTAGGGACTGTTTTTAGAGAGTTAGGCCTTCTAATCTCGTGTAATATCATGACTTCCTCTTTTGTTGGTTTCCTTTTATTTCTCTTATGTTCTTGTATATAACTCTTTGATGCTTTTAGTGTGTTTTTTGAAATGTATGCCTGAGATAGATATTTATTCATTTGATGCACACAAACACCAACACTATTTGTACACACGGTGAGTTGAAAAAGGGCCCTATACCCGGGTCCATGGGAACATAAGGAGTGGAGGTGAATTTGTGGTCATGCTGGGTATCCGACTTGCTTGATAACAGTGAACCCTCATCTAGAGTTTTTCTCTTTGATAACATATTGTTGCTGGTAGTCCCTACTGCCGCAATATGTTTTTTCGAAGGGGATGATACCTCTAGAAACCATTAAGAGAGATATGACCACCTTGGGAATTATCACTAAAAGCCTTTTAGTTCCTCCCGTTTAGGTCCCTAAAATAGGGCACAAAGCAAACATGTTGCGTGCCTTTTAAACACTGCCATGCATATAACCTAAATGTCATGTATGCCTTTGCTGTATGATTATTTATGGATATTGTCATACTGTGTACATCCCCGTGTTATGCTTTTGCGCGTCTACATCATGTCGTCACCCACGTGTTGTATGTTGGTCTCGTCTTTTGTCATGGGAAGCCGGAAGATCCATATCACCTTTTTAACTACACACATGGGGCACTGCACCCCCAAATGTGCAAGTAAGAAGAGATGATTTTCCAGGCTCTCGTGTCCATAAATGTATTCATATCATGCATCACATAAGCATCTCTTCATGGCATCATAATGAACATATCGTTCCTGCATTTGTCCGTTATCATATTCCAGCATCACATTTTGCATGAGTCATTGCATCATCATGCATATGCGTTCAACATACTTTTTGTTCTACAAACTGCATACCTTTTGTTTTCATGTTTGCTCATGCATGATCCTTGTGTTTTCCTCTGCAAAACAAAAACAAAAAAGGAAGCGTGAAAATTCACACTACATTCTTAGTTGCATGTGTTAGGTACCATGAGCCAACCATGTTGGGATCATAAACCCATTTCTAAAAATAAAACAAAACAAAATGATTGAGCATGGTACCTAATGCATGGTTAACTAAGAAAAAATGTTTCTTTAGGCATCTCAATATCATAATTACATTTTCCATGCATAGCATACGTATTCCCGAGTCTTTCATCTCTATGAAATGTTGTTGAAGTATTGGCAATCAGAATTGCCATTCCTGGGATTATAGGGTTGAACCAAGCTCATGCTTTTGCGAAAAGGTTCATCAAGTCAAGTTGAAGTATAGAAGTAACCATCTTGCAAAAAATTGGGGCAAAAGATGGATCGAGTTACATCGCTGCTTCATCTACTACCAAACACATTTAGGACTGTTGATGTCCTTATTACTTCTAGTTTCACCTTAACAAAGATGTCATGGACCATGTTGAAAATCTAAATTGATTCAACCCCATGTCCTACGTAAAAATTCACAATACTGCATCATTCGCATACATCCATGCTTTTCATTGGTTGCATTGCTCATTGCATTATTTCCTTGAAAAAAAAATGAACTTAATCATTGTTATAAAAAAGAAAAGAACACGCTTTACGGTACCCTTACCGAACCCGTGCTAGAGCTAGAGTAATGGGTGAGGTGCAAGAGCAATGAAGGCCGACATGGAGGCCTTGAAAGAGCAAATGGCCACAATGATGAAGGTCATGATGAGCATAAAGGAGATAATGGAAGCCAATGTGGTTGCAGTTGCCGCTGCCAGCGCTGTTGCTAAGGTGAACCCGACACCCCCATTTGGCCTCAAACAAATAAATCATCCAACCTCAAATACGGTAGGTATGGTGGGCAAAGATTTGGAAAGTACGGACGGCCCCATGATGTGCAAATTCAAAACGAGCACGCCTTCCCGCCATATGGCTTGCCTCCCAACTATACACCACCCAATGTGGCGTACACTCCCAATGAGAATGTCAATAACTCCACTCCGATACTCATTGAGAGCCAACAACCTCAATCTAATCATGCACATGTCTCTCAAACCGTGGGAGAGACACATGAAATTCCCCACCACAATCTAGCCGACTTCGAGCCTTGCCTCGGATATGCCACTGAAGGGCAAGCAGTTGGTGATATACCCCTGCAAAACACTTTGGAGGGCCCTCAGTATCACCCACAACCACACCTCTTGCATTCCGCATTGGGTAAAAACCCTCATGCTATGACAGAAATGGGAAAGTTGGATCATCTAGAGGAAAGGCTCAAGGCCATTGAAGGAGGCTGAGATTATGCCTTTACTGTCATAGAAGAGTTGTTCCTAGTACCCGAACATGGTCATTCCCAAGTCCAAGGCACTGGACTTTGACAAGTACAATGGGAGTACTCGCCCCAAGAACCATCTAAGGATGTATTGTCGAAAGATGGGGGCATACGCAAAAGATGAGGAACTATTGATACATTTCTTCCAAGAAAGTCTTACTAGGGTAGCTGCTACCTAGTACACTAACTTGGAACCTTCCCGAGTCCATTCTTGGAAGGACCTAATGGTTGCCTTCGTTAGGCAGTATCAGTACAATTCTGATATGGCTCCGGATAGGATGCAACAACAGAACATGTGCAAAAAGGGGGCACGAATCTTTCAAAGAATACACCCAAAGGTGGAGAGATCTGGCAGCCCAAGTGGCACCCCCAATGATGGAAAGAGAGATGATAATCATGATGGTAGACACATTACCAGTATTATACTATGAAAAGATGGTGGGCTACACACCTTCAAGCTTTGCTGATTTAGTTTTCGCCAGCGAAAGGATCGAAGTGGGTCTAAAAAGAGGTAAATTTAATCATCCTGCTTGGACGAACGAGAAAATTAGGGCAAATGAAGAGGGTGAGAATGAAGGAGAAACCCATGCTGCGACTGCCGTCCCTACATGGAAACTCCCCCACCAGCTCAACAACATCATTACTCAGCCAATATCAGCCCTTCTCATTACCCACCACCTAGTCATCCACAAAGACCATTCATAAATCAACCACAAAGCTTGTCTACCACACTTCCAATCACGAACCAAAACACCAATGAAGGAAGGAATTTTGCAGCGAAAAAGCCTATAGAATTCACCCTAATTCCAGTGTCCTATGATGACTTGCTCCCATATCCACTCGATAATTCAATGGTAGCCATAACCCCAACCAAGGATACGACTCGAACGCAATGCGTGCTTGTCATGGAGAAGCCCCGAGGCATTCCATTGAGCACTGTATGACCTCGAAGTGTAAGGTGCAAAGTCTAATTGATGCGGGCTGGCTGAAATTTGAGGAGAATCGCTTGTGAATCCTAACATTGACAAGCGACACCACACATGGGGCAATTTTGAAAGCTGTTGTTAGATGTCTCTAATGAATCATCAGGATTTTCAAGTTTATGCCATTATTGTAAACCACAGTTACAATGCTAAATAATATGGATAAATTTGACACCTTTGTGCCTCATCCTCTCGTAATTACATCTTTGCTTCCACTGGAATGTGGGTGCATGCCATTGGTTTGTTTGCTCAAGCGACCTGCACTCCTGAGTTTGGACTTCCAAGACCGTTCAATCAGAAAATTACTCGTGCTACACATTTGGTGAGGATGCCGTAAACAACGAGTAAAGCAGAAAAGTTCAAAAAGAAAAAGAAAAAAAAAGCATTTGATTGACTGTGTTTTCAAGTAAAAATATAGACATTCATGTGACCTCATTTTATCATTCCTGAAAGTTTGTCTTTTTGAGAGAGAAGTGAATTATCAAGAATAGGAGTCATTTGACTTAATCTGTCAACTGAAAAATCCTTCAACTGTTTCTCGTCCTTGAAAATCCTTTTTGAGAATTAACCGCTTCTTTCATTCTTCCTTGCTACAAGGTTGTGAAAACAAAACAACGATGGATACCTCAGAGCCCTACACTGGGGCAATGAAAGGCACCATGCATAAACCTCAAGCGAACCTAGGGGCAAATTAGAAGTTCTCACCCAATAGGTTCCCTGCTACAAGGTTGTGAAAACAAAACAACGATGATACCTCAAAGCCTTACACTGGGGCAATGAGGGGCATTGTGCATGAGCCTCAAGCGAACCTAGGGGCAGATCAAAAGTTCTCACCCGTCGATGTTTTTAAACAAAAAAAAAGAGGGAGTGACAAACCTTGGGATTTCAATGGATTGATTAAATGGCTCCATTGCCGTCACTCCAAAATGGTCAAGTGTTTAAATCAAACATAACATACACTCTGAGGGAGTTCCCGGAGAGATTTGAAAAAGAGAGGATAAGGTTGCATGAATTATCACCTTTTTCAAAAGGACAGTCAATCTGTGTTTTCCAAAAAAATTAAATCAAAATCATAAAATAGGGAAAGAATGTCATGAACATTGTACAACTTTCCATTACATTGCATTGTTTCATACGAAGTTCGCATTTATTGCATTTTAAGACAAAGGTTGCATGCATCTGCATCCCTAAAAATCATGTTGACTGCATAGATTTCCTCATCTAATGTCTAATCTTTTGAATTTGGGATGACCGGCCCTCTCAATGAGTCAATCTCATGCTTTCTCATAAGGGTGGACCCTTGGGTACTAGTACCCTCACCTTCAGAGGACTACACATCCTCACCTTTAGAGGACTACAAGTCCTCGCCTTCAAAGGGCTACACGCCCTCACCTTCAGAGGACTACAGGTCCTCGCCATCAGAGGACTGCACGTCCTCACCTTCAGAGGACTACAGGTCCTCGCCTTCAGAGGACTACAGGTCCTCGCCTTCAGAGGACTGCACGTCCTTGCCATCAGAGGGCTACATGTCCTCACTTTCATAGGGCTACACGCCCTCACCTTTAGAGGGCTACACATCCTCCCCTTCATAAGACTATACGTCCTCGCCATCAGAGGGCTGCACGTCCTCGTCTTTAGAGGGTTGCTCGCCCTCGCCTTCAGAGGACTACACGTCCTCGCCATCAGAGGGCTGCACGCCCTGGTCTTCAAAGGACTACACGTCCTCGCCTTCAGAGGACTGCACGTCCTCGCCTTCAGAGGACTGCACGTCCTCACCATCAGAGGATTGCACGTCCTTGTCTTTAGAGGGCTGCTCGCCTTTGCCTTCAAAGGACTACACGTCCTCGCCATCGGAAGGCTACACGCCCTCACCTTCAGAGGACTACACGTCCTCGCCATCAGAGGGCTGCACGCCCTCACCTTCAAAGGACTGCACGTCCTCGTCTTCAGAGGGATGTTCGCCCTTGCCTTCAAAGGACTACACCTCCTCACTATCAGAGGACTACACGTCCTCGCCTTCAGAGGACTGCACGTGTTCATCTTCAGAGGGCTGTTCGCCCTCACCTTCAAAGGACTACACATCCTCGCCATCAGAGGGTTGCACGCCCTCACCTTCAGAGGACTGCACGTCCTCACCTTCAGAGGACTGCAGATCCTCACCTTCAGAGGACTGCACGTCCTCGTCTTTAGAGGGCTGCTCGCCCTCGCCTTCAAAGGACTACAAGTCCTCGCCATCAGAGGGCTACACGCCCTCACCATCAGAGGACTACACGTCCTCGCCTTCAGAGGACTGCACGTCCTCACCTTAAGAGGACTGCACGTCCTCGTCTTCAGAGGGCTGCTCGCCCTCGCCTTCAAAGGACTACACGTCCTCGCCATCAGAGGGCTGCACGCCCTCACCTTCAAAGGATTACACGTCCTCGCCATCAGAGGGATGCACGCTCTCACTTTCAGAGGACTACACGTCCTCGCCATCAGTGGGCTGGACGCCCTCACCTTCAGAGAACTACACGTCCTCACCTTCAGAGGACTATAAGTCCTCGCGTTTAGAGGACTACACGTCCTCACCTTCAGAGGGTTGCACGCCCTCACCTTTAGAGGACTACACGTCCTCACCTTCAGAGGGCTGAACGCGCTCGCCTTCATAGGGCTACACGCCCTCACCTTCAGAGGACTACATGTCCTCTCCTTCAGAGGGCTACATGCCCTCGCCTTTAGAGGACTACGCATCCTCGCCTTCAGATGGGCTATACGCCCTCTCCTTCAGAGGGCTGCAAGCCCTCGCCTTCAAAGGGCGACACGTCCTCGACTTCAGAGGGCTGCACACCCTCACCTTTAGAGGGCTACGCATCCTCACTTTCAGAGGGCTACACATCTGCGCCTTTAGAGAAATTAAGGCCCTCTGCCCTTAATGCTTAACTGAGACTTGCGCTCCCGGTTAAGGGGCTAGTAGTTTCCTTTTATCAGTTCTTGGGCCACCCCCTGATCTCGGAGGAGGGCCAACTGTGCGAGCACAACCAGAGGGAGGCTATCGCGCAGCTATTGTGCATACCGGGGCAAGATTTCACCCGTGCCGCTGCAAAGAGACGAGTGCGGATCATGCGCACCAACATGACTACTCTTGCACAGATATGGATGACGTTGCTACTTAGCAACATTCTGCCCAGTGACCATAATGCCGATCTCCCCCTACGGAAGTATCAGTTGGTCTGTGCCGTCATGACATAGGTAAGTATGCACGTGGCTCAATTGATTTCTGATACCATCCACTATTTGCAGGGATCGCTCCCACAAGACACCTAGTGGACCCGGAGGAGCCCAACAGGGCCCTGGGGTTTCCAGCTCTGGTTACGGGCCTCTGTCATTCCTACAGGGTGCCCGTCCCCCCCAGCAAGGTCATGCCATTGTGACATAGGTAAGTATGCGCTTCTCTCAATTGATTTCTGATGTCATCTATTGTTTGCAGAGATCGCGCCCGCAAGACACCTAGTGGACCCGGAGAAGTCCAATAGGGTCCTAGGGATTCCAACTCTGATTACGAGCCTTTGTCAGTTTTACAGAGTGCCTGTCACCTCCAGTAAGGTAATCTAACCGCCGATCACCCGAGCCTTCATCGAGAAGTACTGCACCACCTCGGTAGGCCGATCCAGCAGGGCCACTGGGCGTGGAGCATTATCTACAGCATTTGGTTCGCCAGCAGGCGGCCAACCACCGTGGACAGGTGCAGATACATGAGTGTCTCTACCGGTTCAGCCTCAGTCACTAGGGGCAGGGTTCCGCCTCTTTTGTATGCCCTACCCTGGAGCAGTTTGGGGCTGAGGTCGCATGCCCTGGAGACTGGCCCGATGCCCAGGCAAGGGAGGAGTCTGCAGGATCCCCCGATGAGGCGGATGAATTCCATATGGATGAAGATATGACTGACCTACTCGGTTTCTTGGGAGGGAGCGGAGCCACGTGACCAAGGTCGCCACACTTTTTGTTATTAACATTATTGCTTTCAGTTATTGTTTGTGTTGTTATTAACATTACTGCTTTCAGTTATTGTTTATGCTTCTGCTAGAATTTGGCGTTATGGCTCTTAGTTATTTCGTCACCGTTTTTATTACGACTTACCATTGCATGTTTTTTCGTTTACCTTGTGGTTTGACGTGAGTAGGTGGTGTGCGCCCTCATCCGCACGACCTTTTCGGAAAAAAAAAAGAAATAAACAAATGATAATAACTTAATAGAAAAAGAAAAAAAAGAGAAAAAGAAAAATAAATTGTCTAGCTGAAAAGCCAACATGCTTTTGAAGAGAAATAACTTCCAGCTTTTCTTTGAAAAAGATTCACTGATCATAACCAGTTTTTGAAAAAAAAATGTGTATACACCTGAAGGGTGAATGCTGTGAAAATATTCCTGAACGCCCAAAATAGACTCGGATGAATGCATGAATTGATAAAAGAACATGTTTTGGAAACACTGGGTTGACTTAAACAGGGAAAATGAAACCTGAGCCCTAGTGTCACATGACCATAAAAACTTGATGCTTGAGTGTCCACATGGGTGCATGCATGACCAGTTTTGCATAAAATTTCCTAATCATCATTGTTGCATGTGTGTCATGGAAATAATGTGGGACATCTCCTTTATCCCTGAACCGCTGGCCAAACCAACACTCTGACATATATCATGTCCAGCCGTTCTACAAGCCTTGAGCCAATGATGGAAGCTTGCTTGTGGGGCTTCTATGGAGGCTGGATCTTTGAGCTTCAATGAGGTCCTTTAATGGTGATTTTCCACCATGGAGATGAAGCGGAAGACAAAGGAAAAGAGGTGAGAGGAGGCGCCATTCATTAAGGAATAAGCCATGGAAGAAGGAGCTTCACCACCAAGATGAGCCTTGGATAAGAAGCTTGGAGAGGATGCTTCAATGGAGGAAAAGAAAGAGGGAGAGAAAGAGAGAGGGGGGAGCACGAAATTGAAGGAATAAAAGAGGGAGAGAAGTGGAACTTTGAAGTATGTCTCACAAGACTCTCATTCATCAAAGTTACAACAAGTGTTACACATGCTTCTATTTATAGACTAGGTAGCTTCCTTGAGAAGCTTTCTTGAGAAAACTTCCTTGAGAAGCTTCTTTGAGAAAACTTCCTTGAGAAGCTAGAGCTTAGCTACACACACCCCTCTCATAACTAAGCTCACCTCCTTGAGAAGCTTCCTTAAGAAGATTCCTAAAGAAGCTAGAGCTTAGCTACACACACCTCTCTAATAGCTAAGCTCACCCCCATGAAAAAAAACATGAAAATACAAAAAAAAAAGTCCTTACTACAAAGACTACTCAAAATGCCCCAAAATACAAGGCTAAAACCCTATACTACTAGAATGGCCAAAATACAAGGCCCAGACGAAGGAAAAACCTATTCTAATATTTACAAAGATAAGCGGACTCATACTTAGCCCATGGGCTCGAAATCTACCCTAAGGCTCATGAGAACCCTAGGGCCTTCCCTTGGATCTCTAGCCCAATCTACTTGGAGTCTTCTACCCAATGCCCTTGCGGGGAAGGATTGCATCAGCCAAAATCCCAACTCACCATAAATCTTCACCTAGGTTAAGAATGCCCATCCTTGCCCTCAGAAGAAAAGAGAGTTCCCGATCAAAGACCGGAAGAAAGCAAAAAGAAATTTCCGATCAAAGATTGGAAGAAAGCAAAAAGAAAAAAGAAAGAAAATCCCCGATCAAAGATCGGAAGAAAATAAATATACAGAAAGGTCTTTGGGCCAGACAATATCTGAACAATACAGAATTATCACCACCAAATAAGGAAAGAAAGGAAACCACGACCTAAAGTGGTCCTCTCCCTTTGATTGCCAACCAAAATCCTGTGCGTCGGTGACTTGTTCGCCTCACACTAAACAAAACAGAAAAGGAAAAGGCCAAAAGACTCAGAGCAAAAATCCCCTCCAAAAAACACTATTCCCGAAAAAGTCCTATTGATCCATGATCACGCATGTAATCTTTGATTTGATAGGAAATGATTTGCAAAATCAAGTCATGACATATATATGGTTCGGAATTAGGATAAAACACTTACCTGTGTGAGATTGATACACTTTGAGTGATTTTCTTCTATTTTGTTGGACCCAGTGTTTCCTCTAAATGGTCGTTTAGAAACGAAACGCAAACACCCGAAATCTCATTTATGGTTATGAGAAAATTTCACCAGCATATTCTCCTTCCCTAATAGACACATTGTTTTTCATCAAAAAATTATATGTTACTCTGATCAGTTGGGAGTTTTGTTTCTTTACTAAAGCATGTTCGCATTTTAGTTAAAGAACACCGAGACTATTTTTAGTCTCACACAGTTAGCAAGAACTACGTAGGTCTGAGTTCCTCATCATGAATTGAGGATACGTAGGAGCAAAAGCCCTGCTTTTGTCGACCACCCTACCTTTTGCTACCGTGACCCAAGAGTCCGGTGGCATGTGGAGACACCCGACGGTAACCCGCACACAACCTTTGCTATCCAGCGACCCGAGAGTCCAGTAACATGCGGAGACACCTTACGGTTATCCGCACCTCGTCATTCGGAGACCCCAAGTCGGATTGACAAGCAGAGACCAATGTGGTCATCTGCACCCTTTCTGGAGATGCCAGCATCTTCCGGTAGAGACTATTTCAGTCTCACACTTCTTTAGCAAGAACTACGTACGTCTGAGTTCCTCATCACAAATTGAGGATACGTAGGAGCAAAAGCCCTGCTTTTGTCGACCGCCCCACACTTTCTGTCATACTGACTCGTGAAGTTAGGTGACGTGCAGAGATACACAAGTAATTTCTCCGCACAGACAATTTCTGTCAATACTAACCCGTGAAGTTAGGGGGCAGGCGAAGATACACAAGTAATTCTCCGTATAAACACTCTTTCGCTATCCGTAAGACTCAAAGCATGATAGCATGCAGAGACTAACGTCGTCTTCTGCACCCTTTGTCAATCGCGGCCAACGAGCCCGTTGACACGCGGAGATTTACGTTGTCTTCCGCGCTGTCTGTCATACTGACCCGTGAAGTCAGGTGACGTGCGGAGATACACAAGTAATTTCTCCGCACAGACAATGTCTGTCATACTGACCCGTGAAGTCAGGTGACGTGCGGAGATACACAAGTAATTTCTCCGCACAGACAATTTCTGTCATACTGACCCGTGAAGTCAGGTGACGTGCGAAGATACACAAGTAATTTCTCTGCACAGACAATTTCTGTAATACTGACTCGTGAAGTCAGGTGACGTGCGGAGATACACAAGTAATTTCTCCGCACAGACAATTTCTGTCAATACTAACCCGTGAAGTTAGGCGGCAGGCAGAAATATCCAAGTGGTTATCCGTATAAACATTCTTTCGCTATCCATAAGACTCAAAGCACGATAGCGCACAGAGACTAACATCGTCTCCTGCACCTTCTGTCGTCCTGACCCGTGAAGTCAGTTGACATGCGGGGTTACCTTGTGGTTACCCGCACTTTTCTTCAACCAGGGGCAAACGAGTCCGTTGACGCGCAGAGACTAACATTGTCTCCTACACATTCTGTTGTCCTGACCCGTGAAGTCAGGTGACATGCGGGGTTACCTTATGGTTACCCGCACCTTTCGTCAACTAGGGACAAACGAGTCCGTTGACGCGCAGAGACTAACATCGTCTCCTGCACATTCTGTCGTCCTGACCCGTGAAGTAAGGTGACATGCGGGGTTACCTTATGGTTACCCGCACCTTTCGTCAACCAGGGGCAAACGAGCCCGTTGACACGCAGAGACTAATATCGTCTCCTGCACCTTTTGTCGTCCTAACCCGTGAAGTCAGGTGACATGCGGGATTACCATATTGTTACCCCCACCTTTCGTCAACCAGGGGCAAGCGAGCCCGTTGACACGCTGAGACTAACCAAGTCTTCTGCACCTTTTTTCGTCCTGACCCGTGAAGTCAGGTAGCAGGCGGAGATAACTTATGGTCATCCGTACCTTTCGTCAACCGAGGGGAACGAATTCGACGGTATCAGGATGATGTTAGTCGTTCGATTCTGATTATTTTCAAAAATTTTGCAGGTTTTACTCTCGTCATCCGAAAACATTCAAGTCCGACGACGCGTGAGATTCTTCTCTGCTGGGCAGGGACGATCGAGTGCAATGGCGTAGGGAAGTGTCGTGGTTGTCCAACTTTGCCACTTCCAAGACACTGAAGTTTGTTGACGCTTCTGATCCCTTTTCTTTTCTTTCTGAATGACAGGTTTCGCTGGTGGGGATATTGACCGGCCGAATGATGTTCCGCTCGAACGAAATTAGTGTCTTATCTTTACTTCGCTTTTATCTCCAATAAAAGACAAGTAAAGAGGGGCAACTATCATACCCTAATTTCGTCTGGGGACCACTGTTTGGTGGCATACAACCTTCGCTTGACCACTTCGAGGTACTTAACATCCATCGTTAGGCAATCCGTGAAGTTTCGCGGCAAGCCAGAAGTCAAAAGGAAGCATTGTTGCGCAATCCGTAAAGTTCCGCAACATTCCAAAGGTCAAAAAGGGCATTGTTGCATAATCCGTAAGGTTTCGCGATATTCCGGAAAGAAAATAAGTGTCGTTATGTAATCCGTAAAGTTCCGTAACGTTACGGAAAAGGAATCAGCAAAAAAACACAAAGGGGAGGTGTATTTAGTAAAATATGGGGTGCAAATAGCAATTATCAAATCTGGGCCCTTCTAGAGGATTCTGGGCATTTTCTTGCTTAAGGTGGAAGCAAACTAGCTCACCTGGCGAGCTGGGCGGCAACCACCTCCCACATTTTGTTAAAAAAATGGCTTCCGTGGCTTTCGGGACTTTCGTAATGCTTTCGTAAAATTCTCATAACCTTAAATAAGCATATTTCACTTAATATGGGTGAGAATGAAGAGAAAAAAAGAAGAAAGTCAAGTCCTATATGATTCCGTAAGGCTTCCATAACTTTTCCGTAAATTACGAAAGAAGGGGGGGTGAACTTATCAAGTTGGGGGTGCAAATAACAATTTTCAAATTTTTGAATTTGGGCCTTCCAAAACAGTTTCGTAGCAGGGTTGCTTATGGAGGAAGCATCCCAACTCGCCTGGGCGAGCTGGGTGGCAACCTCCTCCCCCCTTTTCCTATAAATCGGCGAAGGGAGGCTATTCCAAAGATCCCTAACCCCCCATGCTATGCATTTCAGCTGTTTTGGGTGAAAAAAATTTGTTTCCGTGAAGAAAATCCAAGTCGAGGTTCGTCCGTAACGCTTCCGAGACATTTCCGTGAGCAAATTCGTGAAGGTTTTCCGTCGTTCTTCACCGTTCTTCATCCGTTCTTCGTTCTTCAACGGGTAAGTTTTCGAATCCGAGACTTTCAATTCATTTCTTGTTTTTTTAGCTTTCATCTTCATTTCGTTCATTTTTGGTTTTCTTTTCTTCCGTTTTTAACGAGCTTTTACCGTTTATTTAAACCGTTTTCTCACCTAGTAAATGATAAAATGAATTTCAACCGATCATTTGTGTTGTAATCTCGTTTAATCACTGTTAAAACAAAATCTAACCGATCGTTCACACTGTAACCACGGTTAAACCAAAAAAGGCAAAATAATAATAAAATAATCAAAATATCTTAAAAAATAATAATAAAATAATCAAAATATCTTGAATAAAATAATCAAAAAAATCAATCCAACGTTTTTCTTTGGGAGTTTCCTTGAATGAATTGACTAATAACTAAAGTGAAACTAAAGCTAAAATCAACATACAAATCAAGCTTTGTCCGCAAAAAATCACTAAAAACCGTTTTAAGGTCCAATGCCTTAAACGGTCCTCTTTGCTTTTATCGGTTAACATGGACCGTTCAAAAGCATAAAATCAACATGTAACTTTACCGCTTTTGCAAAAACTATGTAGGTCTGATTTCCTCATCGCAATTGAGGATACGCAGGAGCAAAAGCCCTGCTTTTGTCGACCACCCCAAGAGATCGTTAATGGTCCAATGCCTTAACGTTTCTCTACTTTCAAAAACCAAGAGATCGTTAATGGTCCAACGCCTTAATGTTTCTCTTCTTTCAAAATCAAAAGATCATTTAATGGTCCAATGCCTTAAACGACATTTGTTCAGTCAAAATATATCTTGCAAAAAAAGATAAGAACAACTTAACCAACGTTCAGTTCTCAAAGAACTACGTAGGTCTGATTTCCTTATCGCAATTGAGGAATACGTAGGAGCGAGGGAAACACCCTTGTCGACCACAAAAAGATAAAAAATACAAAAGGCATAAAAAGACATAAAAACGTAAAAAAAATGGGAAAATAAAACAAATTGAAGTCATATTTGCACACTTGATTAAAGGCTGTCGTCCCTTGTGACGGACGCGTGGGGTGCTAATACCTTCCCCGTGCGTAAATACAACTCTCGAACCTTTCACACTTAAAGTTCGTGGACCACACCTTTCCGGTTTTTTCGACGTTTTCCTCGAATAAACGTTGGTGGCGACTCCGCGCATTTTCCTCCCATGGAATACGCACCCGTGAGCCCCGCGTCACCCTCCCGCCGAAGGGTAGGTTATGTCATCATGAATATAACCTAAAAATTCACATGAAAGTACGGTAAAAAAAACCTAATTATCACCTTCAACCCTTAAATTTTCTTTCCCAACTACCAAGTCGACCTTATAACTCTTTTATTTTATTAATTACAAACACAATTAATCTTACAATATTTGACCATTTAAATATTAAATAGAAATTAGCATTAATTTAAAACAACCAACAAATTAAATTGTTAATTTTCATCATGAGTACCACTAAACAAACAAATAAAAATACTAGTTTGTAAGGAATAAATTTAAATCATAAAAGTTCAAATAAAGCAGTAATAATGATTGTTTATTCTAGAATAGAATTTCCTTTTACCAAAGTGAGTACTTATTTTAACCACCACAAATGAGTTATCACATCCCATTTGAGTGAGTGATTTTTGAAAGTGCTAAATAAGAAGGACCATCATGAGACCAAGCTCTTTCTGCTAATTGCTTAAGCTCTTTAGCCCTTTCCCTCATTACACACCCTTCTTTGTCATCCTTATCCATTATCTTCCTTATTGCTTTTGATAACTCCTCCCTTCCAACCATATTGGTAGATGGTGACACCTATACTCGAATTGCATTGCCAACTTCCTCCATTAGCATCGTAGCATTCATCATTTGCTCTGCAAAAAGAGGCAATCCAATTATTGGCACCCCACATGAAACACTCTCTATTAATGAGTTCCACCCACAATGAGACACAAAACCACCAATAGATGGGTGCTTCAAAATATCCAATTGTGGTGCCCAATCTGTGATCACAATTCCATTGGTTTGTATGCGGTAGAACTCATCAGGAAAAGAATTTGATGGTTCATTATTAGACCCAAGGGTAGTTCCGGTTTCTCCAAGAGGTGCACCTACAATTCAACATATAAATTAATAATTATATGATGAAAACTCAAGCACAATATAAAAATTACTACGATGGTACTCTAAAACATCAATTCTATATCATTAAGGGAAAAAGGGAACTAATTAATTCTACAATAGAATAATATATGATATAATAGTTCTGATGATAATTAATTTCAAAAGTCTCACTCTAGTGAAAATACTTGCGTACGTGTGAAAGTGAGAAAAACTAATATCAATCATAAATAAGGTCAATACTTAAAAATTCATGTAATCATCAAATCTAAAAAATATCACAAAAGAAAAATTAAATCTGTAAAAGTATTATCATATTTAATAAAATCTCAATTATCATGTTATTATTTTTTAAAATTATCATTAATCAATTATTATCATCATCATAATTATTATTGTCACCATCATCGTAATTATCATAATTTTTGTCAACATAATTATTACTATCAACATAATTACCATCATACGACCAAGATAAGCAGTGATAATAATAACAACTATAATCATCAATTAATCTCACATGTCAACTTAACTTGATCCACTTCTTGACTTATTGAATTATGCAATCCAACTGACTTATTTTATTAAGTAAACGAAACCATCTAGTATCCATATATATATATATATATATATATATATATATATATATATATATATATATATATATATATATATATATATATATATATATATTTTTTGATTGAGAGTTTGAGACTCCCAACAAGTCTGAAAAAACACAGGCACAATTAGGTGATTCTGCCTTAATTATAATAAATAAATAAATAAAATGTCACACTGTACCAACTCACCTGCTGTGAGATAGTTGCCAGTGCCAGCTTTGGTGACAGGTGGGCGCACAGACCAAACAAATTTATTTCCACTCAGCTCCAACCCCAAAGCCATCTCTTTCATTTCCACAAATGACATTGTGTATCCACTCCCAAGTGACACATACACCACAAACTCTTCTTCTTGTTTGTCCAGCCACTCAAAAACATCACCTATTTTCCCCTCATTGTTAGGTGTATAATTAGCCATATAATTAGCCCTTAATTATAACTAATCAATTTGTATTTGATAGAATATATTATCAGAATATATGATAAGATATTCTATCAGTATTCTTAGCCTAGTTAATCAGTTTGTATTTGATAGAATATATTATCAGAATATATGATAAGATATTCTATAAGTATTCTTAGCCTAACTTTACGCTTGTAATTTTGTATATAAGCTAATGATGCTTAATGAATTATTCGAGGAAACAATTTCTTTCATTAACAAAATATATTCCCATATATCTTAACAGGAAGCAATCCAAGTACAAAGTTGATAATGAGTTCAAATATGTAATTGATTATAAAAATATTAATTTAGTTCAAAGGATTAGGGTCTTAAATGAAATGAATGATTAATAAATTAATTCATTGAGGATTCATACAATCAATTTGATCGTGCAAATTATATGAAAATGATTACTTTTCATATCAATCTATCACAAACAGATGATCATTGAGTACCACTAAACATAAAGGTTCAAACAAACAAACAGAAATACTAGTTTGTAAGGAATAAATTTAAAAGATAAAGGTTCAAATAAAACAATAATAATAATTGTTTATTCTAGAATAAAATTTCCTTGTACCAAAGTGAGTACTTATTTTAACCACCACAAATAAGTTATCACACCCCATTTGAGTGAGTGATTTTTGAAAGTGCTAAATAAGAAGGACTATCATGAAACCAAGCTCTTTCTGCTAATTGCTTAAGCTCTTTAGCCCTTTCCCTCATTACACATCCTTCTTTGTCATCAGTATCCATTATCTTCCTTATTGCTTTTGATAACTCCTCCCTTCCAACCATGTTGGTAGATGGTGACACCTCTACTCGAATTGCATTGCCAACTTCCTCCATTAGCATTGTAGCATTCATCATTTGCTCTGCAAAAAGAGGCAATCCAATTATTGGCACCCCACATGAAACACTCTCTATTAGTGAGTTCCACCCACAATGAGACACAAAACCACCAATAGATGGGTGCTTCAAAATATCCAATTGTGGTGCCCAATCTGTGATCACAATTCCATTGGTTTGTATGCGGTAGAACTCATCAGGAAAAGATGGTTCATTATTAGACTCAAGAGTAGTTCTGATTCCCCCTTCCTCACCTGCATTGGTAATAATTTAAAAATTGTCATATACGATTATTTTAATAATTCAAATTCTTTCACGTTTTAGAAAATTTCCTGTCGACTAATATGGCTATATCTATGTCAAGAAACTTAACTTAAACATATCCAAGAGGTGCACCTATAATTCCACATATAAATTAATAATTATATGATGAAAACTCAAGCACAATATAAAAATTACTACGATGGTACTCTAAAACAGCAATTCTATATAATTAAGGGGAAAATGGAACTAATTAATTCTACAATAGAATAATATATGATATAATACTTCTGATGAATAAATAATTCAATTATTAAAATTTAAAAAATGAATTATCTTCATATATATAGTCTCACTCTAGTGAAAATACTTGCCTACTTGTGAAAGTGATAAAAATTAATATCAATCATTAGGTCAATACTTAAAAATTCATGTAATCATCAAATCTAAAAAATATCACAAAATAAAAATTAAATCTTTAAAAATATTACCATATTTAATAAAATCTCAATTATCATGTTTTTATTTTTTAAAATTATTATTAACTAATCATTATCACCATCATCGTAATTATCATAATTTTTGTCACCATAATTATTATAATCAAAATAATTAGCTTCATCCGATCAAGATAAGCTGTGATAATAACAACTATAATCATCAATTAAATAATCTCACATGTCAACTTAACTTATCCACTTCTTGACTTGTTAAATTATACTATCCAACTGACTTATTTTATTAAGTAAACGTTATGACCAGCATTTATTTTGTCATCTCTGTCTAGATCAAGATGCATTATATATATATATATATATATTGATGGAGAGTTTGAGACTTCCAATAAGTCTGAAAAAACAGTCACAATTAGGTGATTCTGTCTTAATTATAATAAGTAAATAAAAAATGTCACACTGTACCAACCCACCTGCTGTGAAATAGTTGCCAGTGCCAACTTTGGTGACAGGTGAGCGCACAGACCAAACAAATTTATTTCCACTCAGCTCCAACCCTAAAGCCATCTCTTTCATTTCCTCAAATGACATTGTGTATCCACTCCCAAGTGACACATATACCACAGACTCTTCTTCTTGTTTGTCCAGCCACTCAAAAACATCACCTATTTTCCCCTCATTGCTACCATTAGGGCCTCTTTGATCCCTTACTAGAGGCCCAACCGGGTACACGGGCACCTTGGTAATAATGTGTCCACTACCAAGTGCTTCAAGTGTCTTTGGCTCCAACTCATGAAACGTGTTCACAAATATCCCATCAGCCAGTGCTGCCCCTTCACACACGCCAACAAATTCATGGTAGACCCTTTGTGTCCTGTCACGCAACATAGGAATCAAATCAAGGGGGTGAACGGATTTGCAACCTGGGATTGAGATCGGTTTGCTTTCAATGCTATATTCTCCTTCTATTTCTTTATCCAAAGTGGGGCATTGAAGACTAAGTGCAATGACCCATGCATTGGTTGGTGCAAAAGCAAATATGGGTAGGTTTAGGTTTTTGGCTAGAGGTATAACTTGGCTGAAGAAGAAGTCAGTGATGATCATGGTTGGGTTTAGGTTCATGGTGGATATTGTAGACATAAAAAGTAGTGGGATTTCATGCATTATAATTGCTAGTTTGGTTTCTAAGGTGTCATGAGGACTAACATGGATGGAGAGATCAATAGGGGGGAGTTGAATTAGATCGAAAAGGTTTTCCTTTATGGCTGATTGGAGAATTTGTGTCTCAGCTTTTGATGGAGTAGAGGTTTTGATTGAACCATAAAAGAAGGTGAGTTTGGAAATGATTTTGTGAGTGACTAAACGCTTGGCAAGTTCTAGGGCAGGGATTATGTGACCTATTCCTGGTGAAACAAGGAGAAGAGCATGATGATTATTGTTTGAGATGGCCATGAGATGGGAATTGCTTGAATGGGAATTGGGAAAGGGAATCAATGGAGGATTGAGCTAGGCAGAGATGCTTATTTGGTAATATTTATTTTTGAGATAGTCAGAGAGAAAACGAAGGCAAACGATATTGGAGGAATGGTGTGCATTATTGGAGGAATGATGCTTATTTGCTCGTGTTATTTATTTTTTGGTTTTTTTTATCTTTTCAGCTTTTTCACAATAATTTGTAGACATTGATCGTGACTTCACGTATTTTTTTGTAGCAAGAAGTCAGATGGGGATGATGAGGGGTCTAAAAGGTGGCAAGACATGAATGTGATGTGTCAGAGGTCGGAGTGGGGATGATGGATCAATAATCGCTTAGATGCAGAGTGTGTGTTAAGAGAAAGCAAAGGCGTGAGTTTTATCAAATGGGGTATTTTTATTTTTGATTTTTTTTATATGTGAGTTGTTTTTAAATTATTTTTTAAAATGAAATAAATAATAATAAGTATTATGACTTTTGAATTACAAGTTATATTTAACTTAACTTATAAAATTATTTATGACTTAAGTTTAAAATTATTTTTTATTTACAACTTTAAAGTTATAAATAATTTTTTTATTTTATACTTTAAATGGTAAATTTTTTTATAACTTTAAAATTGTAATTTTTTTTACATGTTTTAGGTTTTACTAATTACCTTTATTTTATTGTATTTTGTTTTCAATTTTAAAAAATTATAAATAATTTTATTTATTTAATTATTAAAAAAATATTTTTAATTTTATTTTTTATTATTTTTATTTAATATCTTGTATATTTTTTATGGTTATGTTTAATATGTTATATATTTTTTAATATTATTTTATTTTAAATATTTTATTTATTTTTCTAATATTATTTTATTTAATATATTTTATATATTTAAAATTTAGATAATCTTTTAATAATGTTATTGAATTTAATTTTTTTAAAATGGAATAAAAAAAACTAACTTAATGATATTTAATATATATTTTTTGAATATTTTTTTTATTTTAAATACTTAAATTTTAAAAACTAAAATTTTAAACCAAATATTAAAATATTTCATTACTAATATTAACTTATAATTTATGAAATAATATTATTTATTTTTTGTAAAAGAATTTACTATTAACAACGTCTAATAATTTAGTAATAAAAATACTTGTTAAATTAAAAACAACATAATATATTAATATAAAATGAACAATACAAATTAAAGAAAAATGAAAAAAAAGTAGAAATTGTATTAGGTTTGTTTCCATGAACAGTTATTACGATTATGTCATTCACTTCTCCATAATGAGCATTTTTAGGCTTATTTGGAATTGGTCTGTCCATATCATTATGTATATGAGTAGTGGTTGGCCTTCTTGATTTCTTTTGTTGTTTCGAAAGATCATGCATAAAATATGAACCTAAATATTTAGGTCATTTGTCTTCACTTCCAAGGGAATGAAAGTGATGCTGATAAACTTTGAAAATATTTTTCAACTTGTATACAGGGTTAACAAAATCATCATAATTAAAATTGCAAAAAGTACACGCTGTAATTGCATGAAAGTAAAGAATTCAAAGTCTTGAAATTGTCCATAATCACAGGGTCATTCATTCAATTCGATAGTGCATGTCATTGCCAGTTGACCAAGTCGCGTATTTGCAATTTCTTGAACTTCAAACTCTCGTGTTTCTCGAACATACATGAAGACATAAAGCAAGGTAGCAATGTGTTGATTTTCTTACATCATGACATATACATCTTCAGTGTACCTATGTCGTTCCTTTATCATATTCGTGATTTTAAATGTCATTAATAACAAATGAATCATTTATTTTATTGTATTTTTTTATCATCCAAAAATGATTATTGTATATGTTTTTATTTTTGTCATTTTTATGTCTCATTATGAGTGTGTGTCAATTGTTATTGTAAGAGAAAAAATGATTATGAAAATATGAGGAGAAAGATCAAGTATAGTCTGATTGATTCTTAATCTAACCACAGTTTCTCTACTAAAACAAAAAACAAAAAACAAAAAACAAAAAAAACAAAATGCAGTGGAATGTAACCGAGTGACCTGTTTGCATGCACAGGTTCAAGGCTAGTTTCTATATAAATGAATAAAAAGTAATGAATTGTAGCATTAATATTGGACAGTTTGCAGATGGGGTGAGTTAAAACTTCACACTCAATGAAATAGTACGAGTATGCATGCTAATCAGAAGAAGCTTCCTTAAACAGAACACTCAATGTATACCCTTATCAGAAGAAGCTTCCTTAACCAGAAAACTCTAAGTGGATCCTGTAAATGAAACAGGCATTGATCTAAACATGTAAATTAATTTAAATAGCATATTCAGATCAAACAGCGGAAACTAAATATTATGAGCGTACCTCCAACCATTGCAAATACACGAACCTGAAGGCAGTTTTGTTCTTCCAGACCCTTACTACTCTGAATAGATGGTGTATTTTTTCTGAATAGAGAAGCGGGTTTGGTGATACAAAACTGAGAGCACCCCATCCTATGTATAGAGTCTGTCCATCACAGAGCTCAACCAACTTGTTATCAGAACGTGAGATAGAAGTTATCAGTACATGAGATAAAGGATGGGTACATGATTTGTTGTTGAAGGTGGTTGCAAATATGTTGCAAAGATATGGGTTGAATGTGGATGGAAAATGGACCAGATTCAGAAAAAACAAAATTTTCCAAAAATAATAAAATAAAAATAGAAGCACGTGGAACATGGGGAACGTGGGCTTCCAACATTCTCCCACTTGGTCCATTTAACTCAGCATCAACCGTAACAAGAAACGTAATATATGAGTCATGGCGATAGGTCCTCTGATGATGAGTAGAATCTTCCATGTACCACAATATATCAAGTTTCTCAACACTAGATCTCAACTTAATGAATAAACCATATTTTTATTCTATATCTAAACCGAATGATTTTTCTCGAAATAAATAAATATGTGCACAAAATCATATGAGAAAATATCTAACTGAATAAGAGTTTCAATGAAAATAACAAATGTACGTACAACAAAATTACATCATGGAACCAAGTCCCATTCGTACTACATGATCCTTAAAATTCTTTGGTGGCATGTCTTTAGTTAAAGGATCAGCAATCATCAACTCAGTGTTGACGTGTTCAATGACCACTTTCTTTTCTTTAACACGTTCTCTTATGGCTAAGTACTTGATGTCGATGTGCTTACTTCGACTTCCACTTTTATTGTTTTTAGCCATAAACACTGCAGCAAAGTTGTCACAATACAACTTTAATGGCCTAGAAATAGAGTCCAGAACTCTAAGGCCAGACATGAAACTCTTCAACCATACACCATGTGAGGTAGCCTCAAAACAGGAAACGAACTCAGCCTCCATAGTGGAAGTAGCAGTTAAGGTTTGCTTGGCACTTCTCCAAGATACAACTTCATCGGCTAACATAAAAATATAACCAAATGTTGATCTTCATGAATCAACGCAACCAGCAAAGTCTGAGTCGGAGTAGCCAATCACTTCCAGACAATCAGTTTGTCTGTACATGAGCATGTAATCCTTTGTTCCTTGAAGATATCTCATCACTTTCTTTGTAGCTTTCCAGTGGTCAGTACCTGGATTACTTTGATATCTTCCCAAGACTCCAACAGTGAATGCAATATCAGGTCTAGTGCAAACCTGAGCATACATAAGGCTTCCAACTGCTGAAGCATATGGAATATTTTTCATGTGTTCCCGCTCAAAATCATTTTTGGGGCACTGACTCAAAGTAAGTTTGTCACCCTTCACAATGGGAGCTACACTTGGTGAACAATCTTTCATGTTAAATCTCTCTAAAACTTAGTCTGGTATATACAATGATCCATGACATTCTCTTCAAAGCTAAATGAAGAGATGACCTCATGAAATTTTAAATACCACTAGCGGGAGGCTTGTTTCAATACATAGATGGACTTATTAAGCTTGCAGACTAAGTGCTCACCAACACTAGATAAGAATCCCTCAGGTTGTTTCATGTAAACCTCTTCTTCTAGATCACCATTCAGGAACGTCATTTTCACATCTATTTGATGCAACTCAAGATCAAAATGAGCTACTAATTCCAAAATTACTCGAAGAGAGTCTTTCTTAGATACAGGGGAAAAGGTCTCTCTGTAATCGACTCCTTCTCTTTGAGTGAATCCTTTAGCAACAAATCTTGCCTTATGTCTCTCAATGTTGCCTTCTGAGTCTTTCTTTGTTTTGAAGACCCATCTACATCCGATGGCTTTTACACCAACAGGAAACTCAACGAGATCCCAAACTTGGTTAGATGCCATAGAATCCATTTCATCCCTCATAGCATTATACCACAAATTTGATTCCTTAGAACTCATGGCTTGTGAAAATGTCTTAGGATCATTTTCGGCTCCAATGTTGTAGTCTGATTCTTGTAGGTACACTACATAATCACTAGGAATTGCTGTCCTTTTTACTCTAGTAGATCTTTTTAATGTTGCTTGATCATCCTGCTAAGGAACTTGTTCAACCGATTCTTCACCAGTTTGTTCAATATCATCATGTTGTTCCCCACAAACAACTTGATCTACATGATCACTTTCAACAGCTTGTGGAACTTCAATCACTAGTTGTCTAACACCCATTTTAACTTGAGGGATGGGAATGACTACCAACCTATTACTTGTCCCAGAAGGTTCAGCTTCATAGTGATCCCTTTCAAAAGAAATGTTCTAAAATTGATCACTCCCACTCTGATCAAGTCATTTTCAAGAAACTTTGCATTCGTTGATTCCACAATCCTAGTGTTGTGGGATGGACAATAGAACCTGTGGCGTCCCTAAATTAATGACTGGTTTAATAGTAATAATTTAAGTAACAAAAACCATGGTAAAATTTTTTTTTTTTATTTTTTTTTCTTCTTTTTCTTTTTCATTTCTTTCTCTTTTCACCAAAACAAGGTTTAGAAGGAAAATCCTCACTATAGAGTCCTGAATGGCCAGTTCACAACTCTATTCGCAGTCATTTCTTTCTTACCGCTCATAATCTCTAAACTATTTTGCTGTTTCAAAAGGAAGAATGTACCAGCCATTACTTTAGGTCGTCACGTGAAAACAAAAGAATATAATACGGTCGATAAACTCTTTTACAAATAAAGTTGCTAATGCTTTCTTTTCAAATAACAAGACCGATCATAAATGCATTCATCATTTAAAGTTGTCCAAAATATGGGAGTTTTACAAAATACATAGTGTCATCCAGAGCAAAGGTGTTCATAGTGGTGGCTTCAGCCACATGTATACAATCATCAAATGCCTATACATCAGGTCTACCCATACAAAAACAAAAGAGTAAACCTAACAGTCAATCCTAGATACACCCACCCTCAAAAGTATACAAAACGAATCCAAAAAGCTGTCCACTAGGATGAAGAGCCTCCGCTGATCGCCATCTCCCCCGGGCCACTATCCTCCGTAGAGTCTGCCTCAGATGCCGACATGACTTCCTCGGGAGAATCCACCTCAAGAAGTAGATCCTCATCACCCTCTAGAAAGTCAAGGGCATCCACAGCAGGCTCAGGAGGTAGCTCCTCCAGATCCTCCTCAGGGTCTTCCTCGGATGACGTTACCTCAATCACTTGGACGGGCTCCACTAGACGATATGGTGTAGGCGTGGGTAGTATCCACTCCACCGTGCGCTGAAGCGTCCGTGCAGGTTCATCTGGATGCACTAAAGAAGTCGCCGTAAATCGAATAGTGCCCCGAAATCGGCACCTCGTGTTGCCTTCGAGGGTCTCCCAAGCTCCCTCTAGGCACTCCATCTCTACTCGATCACAGATTAACTGCGCCGCCATCACGATCTACAAGAGAGAAAAGAAAATGGTAGACTCTTTCACAAGAATCTAACTATGCCGCCGCACAATGCATCTCATAACCACTACATGACATTAAAAGGAGTATCTTAAGGCTTTTCATCTCTGGTAATCGATTACACAACCTTGGTAATCGATTACCAGAGGCTAAACTTGAATTACACAGCCTCAGGACATGAAATATGCAAAAATGCAATGTGTAATCGATTACACATAGCTGGTAATCGATTACCAGTGACCCATCCCTCTGTGTAATCGATTACACAGGCTGGTAATCGATTACTAGAGGCTCCCTTAGTTTCCTGACTTCGTTTTCAAGCCTGGTAATCGATTACACCCCTTGGTAATCGATTACCAGAGACCATCTTAGCCTCCTGTCTTCAATTTTAAGCCTTGTAATCGATTACCCACCCTTGGTAATCGATTACTAGAGGCCATAATCCACATATCACACAAAATTCACAGCTGGCCAGCCACCACAAGCCCCCTTGCTTTGTGGTCTTTGTTCCTTTTATCTGTTGACTGCCAGGAGCTCGCCTGTTTAGGTACATCACAGGTTCTCACTGACCGACTATGCCCGGGTTGGGTCGGGATTGGTCAAGCTTGGTTTTGGGCAATAGCACCCCACCTGACGTCCCCAAGGTCTCCTGACCCCCGCGACATATCTCCAGGTACCACTCTGTGGTCAACGAATAAAAGCAGGAAGTTTCACCCTTCTACACTTCCTTATCTCAAGCTTGTAGGATTGTGGGGTACCCATCACATGTGGTACTAGGTGGCGGTCGAGCGATGGTGCACAACAAGTTTTCCACATCCACAAAGCGCGCATAAACCCACCATCCCCTGTTGCCCACCTCCATCTGAGCTCACGTACTCCCACGTAGCCCATATCCTCGTTTCTCTCAACATCGGGTCCCCATCAATCCTCCCAAGCTTCCACAACATCCAAGCAAAACAACATTCAAACAACACAAGCTATCACAGCCAAGCAAAACAGAGCAAAGGCAGAAAACTCTACCACAACACCAACCAAATCACAGCTCTTCTCACTTAAAGACCCTAGTAACAATTCCTTCGATCCAATTCGTTAACCGTTGGATCGACTCCAAAATTTTACTGGAAGTTTATAGTACATAAGCCTACATTGTGACCGTTGGGATCTACTTGCAAATGTCCAGAACTCATTCTGTACTACTCTTTCCACCGCCTACCACACAAAAGCATTTTTCTGCACTTGTGCAAAATCCTGCTGCACAATTTCACAGCAAAAATCTGCACAAAGTGCAGATTTCGAAAATCACACTTCCTCTCATCCAATCTTGCCCAAATCAAATCCTACAAGTCCCAAATCATGTATCAATCATGTCTAAACCAAAGCCAAGCTTCAAACCACTGCAACACAAAATCTAGGTGTCCAAAACCCCTCAATTTAATGGATTTTCTAGGTTTGAAAAGTGAAATTGAGAATGAGGTAAACTTGAAGCAAACTCTCACCTCACACAAGTCCATAACATCAATCTAAACTTGCTCAAACTGAATTTACACCTAAAATTTCACCGAATCAAAATTTGACTCCTCAACACCCAATTTTGCCCTATAAATGGCTCTTGGTTCACTTTGGTCATTTGTTTTTCTCTCTAGCACAGCCTAACCTTTCTCACATGTCCTAAATGACATTTCAAGCTAGGATTAACTCACTTTAACCTCCATTTACCACAGAATTCAGACTTAACCTTCCAACTCTCAAAGCCTCACTCTTTTTCCACTCATAACATCACATTCTCACTTTCTAACCCTAGGTTAACTCTACCATTCATCTCTAACAGTTTTCCATAAGCAATTTCAGCATATAAACATCACAAACATCATCACAAAAACCCTAAAACAGAATGGGTATGTCTAACTCATCCAAACATGGCAATTTCAATAAGCTTTCAACAAAAGTCTTCACAAATAATCATCACACAGCAGAAACCTAGCAAGACTACCCATCATATCTCCCCAAAACCCCATACCCACGAAAATCAAAGGAGAAAGAAGTCCATCCACACCTGAATTTTCGAAGTCCCACTCGTAGCCACGCACTTCACGACCCCGAAAATGCCCTCCTTTCGCGATTTGGGGCAGAAATGATGGCCAAAGGTTGAAGCTTTGCTTGGAGCTTCAATGGAGAATGAAGAAGAAGAAAATGGCAACGTGAGGGAGAGAGAGAGCTGTCTGAAAAGTGTGGGGGCTGAGTGAAGAGAGAGAAAAGCTTTTTGGTTTTAAATAAAAAGGGTTTTCTCTTTTTCTATTATTTTATTTAAGCAATGCCACATGTCTCCATTTGAGTGGAGCTAAAAGGGCCCACTTTCTCTTTTGATGGTGACCCATACTCAGCCACAAAAAGTGAGAAAAACCTGACCTTTGAAACGCTAAAATCCTGCCTCGATTTGCGTGCCGTTTCTCTGGTTCCAGTTTCTCGCGTTTCTCTACGTCCGTCGGGGCCAGTTTTCGAAAGTAACCAATATATATATATATCAAAACGCTCAGAATAAAACCCCGAGCGTGGTTCAGAGGTTGGTTTCGTTAAATTTTAAGTCGTACGCAAAACGATGATTTTTAAACTAATTAATTAAGAATTAACCCATAACCTCCCAGTTATGGATTTCTCTTCCTTAATTAGTCTAACCCGCGTATCTTGCCCCTACTATTCCTACCCTTACCAAGAACATATATGCATATACACTGAATAATACTTATATATATATAATCATTCAAAATACATCGTTTCCAAAAATTCCGGGTAGAAATTTCCAGGATGTTACAGAACCTATACCCTTTAGACCTTTCAACATATCCAATGAAATACCCAGTAATAGTCCTAAGGTCTAGTTTCTTCTCTTGTGGATTATAAATTCTTACTTCAGACGGGCATCCCCAAACGCGTATATGTTGCAAACTTGGTTTCCAACCCTTGAATAACTCAAAAGGTGTCTTTGAGACAGCCTTGGTTGGAACTCGGTTTAATATATACGCAGCTGTCTTAAGAGCATTAATCCACAAAAATTGAGGAAGCTTTACATTACTCCTTATGTTTCTCACCATGTCTAATAAGGTTCGATTTCTTCATTCTGCCACACCATTCTGATCTGGAGAATCAGGCATAGTGTATTGGGCAACAATCCCATGTTCTTGAAAATTTTTTGCAAATGAACCTGGTGCTTGTCCATCCTCTATGTATCTACCATAGTACTCCCCACATTTATCTGATCTCACGATCTTAATTTGTTTTCCACATTGTTTCTCAACTTCAGCCTTAAAAACTTTAAAGGCATCTAAAACTTCATTCTTAGAATGAAGTAAGTAGAGATACATATATCTTGAATAATCATCTATAAAGGTTATGAAGTATTTCGGACTATTTGCATCCATGTCTGGACAAAATATGTCTGTATGTATGATTTTTAATAAATTATAACTCCTCTTTGCACCCTTTTTAGACTTGTTAGTTTGCTTACCCTTAATGCAATCTACACAAGTCTCAAAATCAATGAAATCCAAAGTACTAAGTACTCCTTCATTTACTAATCGCTTGATTCTCTCAATAGAGATATGTCCTAATCTCCGATGCCACAACATAGAGGATTCTTCATTCACAATACATCGTTTTAACCCAACAGAAACGTGCATAGAATTATAGTAGCGTCGCTTTTCAATTCAATCGAATAAAGATCATAAACCAATTGACCACAACCAATAATTTCATATTTATTTAGTAAATTAAAACCAAAGTCTGTAAAATTAAAATAAAATCCCAAAGGTGCAAGTTTAGAAACAGAAATTAAGTTTTTACAAAAACTAGGAACATAAAAAATTTTCTCCAAATGTAATTTAAAGCCACTACTTAAAACTAAGACGCACGTTCCAATGGCCTCTACATGCGAGCTCATCCTACTCCCTGAGTAGATGCACTGCTCACTTCCCACTGGCTTCCTTAGGCTTTCCATACCCTGCAAGGTATTAGAAACATGGATTGTAGAACCAGAGTCAATCCACCATGTATTATGATTCACATTAATCATATTAGATTCATAACAAACAAAAGTAAATGGTGTACCTTTCTTCTCAAACCAACTTTTAAATTTGGGGCAGTCCTTTCTTTTTACAGAAGAAACACTTTGATTTCTTTTTAATTGTTGGTTGAGTCGAAATCCTTCCTCTATTGGTGCCTATAGACTTCTTCCTATCCTTTCCAAAAGTAGAAGTAGTCAAATTTGTGACACCCTCTACCCCGACATATATATAAATAAATAAAATATATTGGTAAACAAAAATCAAATGGGTAAAAGGTTCACATTCATTTTAATTACCAAATAAACTCATTAAAAATATATTCGGCTCAAAATAAGGCCATCAAATTTACAAAAATATTTTGTTAAATCAGTGAGGTGAAATAAAATAGACTAACATCATAAAATTAACATAAAAACTTATATCTCAATGTCACATCTTATCAGAGCGTTGTGTCCCGACGTCCTTCAGCACAATATTCCTAAAAGCAGTTCACCTAGTCATCTGCTCCCCCGAACACAAAGTTCAAGATCATCACAGGATCCAAACACAAACAGCAAACTAGGAGTGAGTTATCACATTCCTAACTAATAGAGAAACAAGACAACTAGATATACATATCATATAAACCAAATAAAACTTACTTACATGTAATTCACGTAATTCCACCACTTTGTCATTCAAAGTTCACTTTTCATCCATCAATCACACTTTTCAATCATCAATCACATTACACAAGAATCACACGCTCTGATCAAGACATAATAACACCTCAATTTCATAATAAACAATTAGCAAGCGCATGAGACAATTATGCTAAGACTCAAGCCTACATGCAATGTGGTACCATGTCAGTGAAAAACCACCCTGGGGCGCTTAGGAGTACATAACAAGACACACCACACAATGGGTTTGCCAGGTCACTCTCACTAAGTAAAATCATAGGGAGACCAGTCAGGGTCACGATGTTTTGCGAGAATGCTCCAACCATATGGGATCAACATAGGCTTAAAGGAGCACTCAAACCCGATGACCCCCAAGGCCTACACTCCGAAGAGTCCGTCAGGGCCTCTCCCTCCTGATTCAGGTCCAACCCCTAAAATCATTTTAGCACACAGACACTGCTAGTGAATTATACAATACCCACGACCTCACACTCGTGTTTTAAACACGTACAACATATTGCGCTACAATTTAACACTGGTTCCTAAATAGGAACTTACACTTTCTCTTTAACACTGGTTCCTAAATAGGAAACCTACACTTTCTCTTTAACACTGCGCATTTACACTTTTTTCAAGATAACACTGGTCGGGTTATTGTACAATTCACAACTTACAACACAAATAATGTCACATCAAGAATTAATCACACATTTATTCACAACCAAAACTCATTCACAATTTCACATCTCATAATGTCACAATCCACCATCACATATTTTCACGTATCTTACAATTCAACACTTGTTCTACTTTACACTTTTACTCAATCTCAATAACAATATTATAATCTCAAGGCAACATATTATTTCACAATTCATCACATATTTCATTTATAAGCACTGCTCATGAACTATACAATACCACGACTTCACACTCATGTTTCAAACATGTTTAACACAATTGCGCTACAATTTAACACTGGTTCCTAACTAGGAACCTACACTTTCTCTTTAACATTGCGTATAAACACTGGTCGGGTTATTGTATAATTCATAGCTCACGATATAATTAATGTAACATCAAGTGTTAAACACATTCACTTATTTACAATCGAATATCATGTCCACACTTTAACATCTCATAACATCACATCAACCATCTCATAACATTCCTAATGATATTCATAAGGTACAACATACACATGTTCATCAAATTTAACCATAATATTCTCAAACTCCAACACTTAATAATTTTTGGAATCATACTATAACACTCTACAATATTATTTACATAAATTATTAATATAAATAACAACCTCTATATATATATAAGCTAGCATACATCATATTGAATCACAGATTACAAAGTAAGCTTTCAATGCACAAATTCTAAATAATTATATGAACACTTTGGTCAATTTCAATTATGATATTAACTTTTTAAATTATATATAAAAACCTAAACAACAAGAAAAAGAGAAAATACAAAATCAATATCTCTCTCTAAATTTCTCCTTTATTTCATCAATTCATATTAATTAGAAAAAGTACTCGATTTATAGGGTTCACGCTCAACACAATAGCATATCAATTCCACAACAATTGGTCTGTCAAACATATATAATTCTCTGTAATAATTATAAGAATAAAATGAAAATTGCAAAAACACCCCAAAACTCATTCCAATCGATATCTCTAAGGATCCCTACACATGTTCTCACTAATTCCCAATTGTGAATAACTCATCCCTTACCTCTAAGCGGACTCACGTGTCTTCAGCCAGCGATAGCAGCATCTCTAGCGGTTCTCTAAGATTCCTCCAATTTTTTTCCTCTAACTGCTCCGATAGAATTCATAAACGTCAAAGAGACAGAGAAGGGATTGAAGTCTCCACTTGTACTGTCACCATGCGATTTATTTTTCTCTCTCCACAAATATTATTTCGCAAATCCCAACGGTGAAAGCGTGACAAATTGAATTTAGAACAACATACCGAAATTTCATAATAATCCAACGGTTAACGAAACCGAGATCGTAGTTTTACCAAGACAGCTCTGGGTTTCTGCGGGAAAGGAAAATGCTACAATGCGAGGTGTATTTCTCTTAGCTCAGACATAATATCGAAATTCTCAACGGTGATAATGCTCGTAATTGGGTTGCGAACGTGGTGCTCAAATTTCACGACGATCCAACGGTGAACAATTCCGAGATCGTCGTTTTTCTGAGACAGGTTAGGTGGCCTGCGGGAAAAAGAGAGGGTTTTGGAAGAAGAGAGAAGAAACAACATTGTGAGGCAAAGGAGGCTGAGAAGTCAGTCTGAAAATTGACCTAGCATGTTGTTATTTATAGCTAGGGGCATTTACGACCTATTGTTTACTCTATTTATTTATTTATTATTTTATAAAAACAAACTTTATTTTATTCTCTATCAAACAATTAAATAAAATACCCTTTTTATTTTATCTCAAATCATTATTTTAATTAATAATTATATCTCCTTATTTATTTATTTATAAAATCTCATCATTTTTTTTAAACTCTATTTATTTATAAATAACAATCCTTTTTAATCTAGTTTACGAAAATTGGGATGTTACAAAATTTACTTTCTCACCCTCTTCCATTATCAATCTCGCCTCTTCTTGAACACACATGGTCATCAGTTCATTAATAGACCATTTATCCTTATGTGTGTTGTAGGAGATTTTAAAGGGTGTATACTGTTGAGGTAGGGTGCACAAAATGAAATGTACTAGGAAGGATTCAGACATGGTAACTTCCAGGGTTTTCAACTGAGCCACTATGTCCCTTAAGCGCATGATATGTTTATGCACACCTCGCGTTCCAGTAAGCTTAATGGAAGAGAATTGCATAATGAGTGTGCTAGCAAGCGACTTCTCATAGGTCGTAAACTGTTCATCAATGGCTTTCAACATATCTCTGACCTTATCATGCTGATCAACTGAACCACAGATACTAGCGGATATGTTGATTTTTATGAACATAACGGAGAGACGATTAGATCTCTCCCACTTTTCATAAAGGTCCACAGCATCAGGTTCACTAGTTTCAATAATAGCCGGTGGCTCATCCTTCCTTATAGCATAGTCAATATCCATCCAGCCCAAATGAAGAAGAACTCTTTCCTTCCAAACCTTATAATTATCACCTTTCAATATGGGAAGGTCACAAGAAATATTCATAGATTATGAAACTGCAAACAAACACACATGCTCATTAAGAAAATTTGAGACAAAACAAATGTCATCTTTTGCCTATGCAAATCATGTCTCAATATATGAATCTAGTGACACAAAACTTGCCTATGGGCTAAAGTCCTACTCAATTAGATTCATCATGCAACTTTATGATAAAACTATTAAATCATGTTCTTTTCCTTAATTCCTGTGGGTAAATTAAGAAATATAATCTAATATTTTATCCTAATTAATCATACAAATACAACAAAATTCCAGTGGGTAGATTTCATCACATTACATATAATTAATCACAATTAATATTTCTAATGTGATTATAAATTTAGCATATAATTTTACTCAATTAAAGATGTTGTGCCTATTCTCTAATTTAATAAAATTATATTAATCACTTAACATTCAAAAATAATCTTTGCATAACATACTTAATAATGCAAATATGCTCAATATTAAATCATAAAAATTACATGTATACCAATTCAAAATAATATTGTACGTATATCCATTCAACATGTAATAAACTTCAAAGGATCAAATCCAATACATACCTGTATTTAACATAATATTGCATGTTCAGCATAACTTAGAGACACACAATTTTAAACAGTTTGCACATAAATGATTTATCATTCAGAAGTTATAAATATACATGAACTGCACCTAATAAACAAAAAAAAAATCGCAATAGCTTAGTGGCAAAGGGAGTCATTTCATGCTGCAGGGCGAGGGTTCAAAACACACACATCTTCATCTTTAACCTCCAGTAGGGGGTCATAAAAAAATGTGATTATTACCTCCAAATCCGATTTTGAGAAACCCATACCATTATATGCATTTTAGACACCCAAAAATACGTTTTAAATCACAAAAAAATTAGAAAACTCATATCATTCCTAATTTTGAGGTTATTTCGAATTAAGGAGGCTTAAAACATAACACCCATATACTCAGAAAATAAACTTCATAAACGCATAATAGGAACGACCCAATAAGCAAGACAGAGGTACAAAAAGGCTCTGATACCAAATGTAAATGAAACACGACATTGATCTAAACATGCAAATTAATTTAAATAGCATATTCAGATCAAACAACAGAAACTAAATATTATGAGCGTACCTCTAGCCATTGCAAATCGAACGCGAAGCGGTGCATACACGAACTTGAAGGCAGTTTTGTTCTTCTAGACCCTTATTGCTTTGAATAGATGGTGTATTTTTTTTGAATAGAGAAACGGGTTTGGTGATACAAAACTGAGAGCACCTCATCCTATTTATATGGTATGTCTATCGCAGAGCTCAACCAACTTGTTATCAGAACGTGAGATAGAAGTTATTAGTACGTGAGATAAAGGATGGGTACGTGATTTGTTATTGAAGGTGGTTGCAAATATGTTGCAAAAATATGGGTTGAATATGGATGGAAAATGGACCAGTTTAGAAAAAAACAAAATTTTCCAAAATAATAAAATAAAAATAGAAGCACTTGGAACATGGGGAACATAGGCTTCCAACAGATCCAAGTATAGCCAAGTTCATAAGATTGTCTATAAACAGCTTTATATGAGGACCCTTGATAGAAGGTATCTCAAAAGGTGTAGTATTCATCCCCTTAGGAAAAATGTGAGTGATGGAAGCAATCCAAGTACAAAGTTGATAATGAGTTCAAATATTTAATTGATGTTGTAATTGATTATAGAAATATTAATTCATTTCAAAGGATTAGATTCTTAAATGAAATGGATGATTAATAAATTAATTCATTGAGGATTCATACAATCAATTTGATTGTGCAAGTTATATGAAAATGATTATTTTTTCATATCAATCTATCACAAACAGATGATTATTGACATGTTCATGATCATAATAAAACTAGAAAACCTAAGAAAAAATATAGAAACAACAAAAGATGAAGAAACTATACACAAATTGACCATTGTTGTGATTTCAATCCTCCTTCATAGCCACAAAGTTACAACTCTTTTTTTTCCAAAATCCACAAAAACATGCTCAGGAGGAAAAGATAAAAGTTTCTCTTCAAAACCCGCAATTACAAAACCTAATTTGAGTGGTTATCAACACAAATAGACCACAACATTGGTCAAGTTACCACAGTCATGGTCAGATGACCACAACCATGATCAGGTGACCACACGGCCATGGTGGATGTGGTAGAGTTCATATTTCTTTTAGATTGAAGTTTTTTTTAACTTTTTTCCACTCTAGAGCTCTTGAACATCTATCTTACACAAACGAAGACTAAAACATGAGTTCTGTTAATGAAATAAAATAAGATAATATGCATGAATATGACCTAAAAATTCGCATGAAAGTACAGTAAAAACACCTAATTATCGCCTTCAGCCCTTAAATTCTCTTTCCCAATTACCAAGTCAACCTTATAACTCAATTATTTTATTAATTACAAACACAATTAATCTTACACTATTTCACCATTTAAAATATTAAATAAAAGTTAGCATTAATCTAAAACAACCAACAAATTAAATTGTTAATTATCATCGCGAGTACCACTAAACAAACAAACAATTATTTTAACCACCACAAATGAGTTATCACACCCCATTTGAGTGAGTGATTTTTGAAAGTGCTAAATAAGTAGGACCATCATGAGACCAAGCTCTTTTTGCTATGTGCTTAAGCTCTTTAGCCCTTTCCCTCATTACACTCCCTTCTTTGTCACCCTTATCCATTATCTTCCTTATTGCTTTTGATAACTCCTCCCTTCCAACCATGTTGGTAGATGGTGACACCTATACTCGAATTGCATTGCCAACTTCCTCCATTAGCATTGTGACACCCTCTACCCCGACATATATATAAATAAATAAAATATATAAAAATATATTGGTAAACAAAATCACATGGGTAAAAGGTTCACATTCACTTCAATTACCAAATAAAACTTATTAAAAATATATTCGGCTCGAAACAAGGTCGTCAAGATTTACAAAATGTTTTGTTAAATCAATAAGGTAAAATGAAATAGACTAACATCATGCAATTAATATAAACTTATGCCCCCAATGTCACATCCTATCAGAGCATTATGTCCTGACGTCCTTCAGCACAAGGTTTCTTCAACAATTCACCTAGTCATCTGCTCCCCCGAACACAAAGTTCAAGATCATCACAAGATCCAAACACAAATAACACACAGGGAGTGAGTTATCACATTCCTAACTAATGAAGAGAAACAAGACAACATATAGTAGCCAAATACAATTTACTTAGCATAGCTCACATTAATTCACCACTTTGTCATTCAAATTTCACTTTGTAATCATCAATCATACGTTTCAATCATCAATCACAATACACAAGAATCACACACTCCGATCAAGACATAATAACACATCAATTTCATAATAAACAATTAGCAAGCATATGCAACAGTTATGCTAAGACTCAAGCCTATATGCAATATGGTACCATGTCAATGAAAAACCTCATCGGGCGCCTATGAGTACATGACAAGATAAATCACACACTAGTAAGTCAAGTCACTCTCACTAGGTAATATCATAGGGAGACTAGTCAGGGTCACAGTGTTTTGTGAGAATGCTCCAACCATATGGGATCAACATATGCTTAAAGGAGCACTCAAACCGGGTGACCCCCAAGGCCTAGACTCCGAAGAGTCCGTCAGGGACTTTTCCTCCTGATTCAGATCCAACCCAGAAAACATTTTAGCATGCAGACTCTATCTATGAACTGTACAAAACACAATACTCCTCAATTATTCTCAAATATTTTTAACTCGTCGCCTTTTAAGGATCTTAGCATTAACTCGTCGCCCTTAAAGGGTCTTATAGTCGTGTGATTGTATAATCCATAGTTTACAACTCAATGCACACAACATCTCAATCACGTGCATACTCAATTTATCACATACACTCGATTTCAATCACAATGTTATAATCTCAAAATAACAGGTTATCACACCCCATGAATCATACGCACTTTACCTCTGAACTATGCAATACACACAACTACTCAATTATTTTCAAAATCAGTTTAACTCGTCGCGCTTGTGATTAAACTCATCGGGTTCCCACAATGGTTCCCATCACAATACTCATTGTGCAAAACTCGTCGCCCTTAAAGGGTCTTCCAGTTGTGTGATTGCATAATTCATAGCTCACAACATAATACACATCTCAATATACATGTATTCCATCATTCATCACATGTTCAATTCACCACATACTCACAATTTGAATCATCATTTCATATTCTCAATCTAACAATTTATACAAAAGACTATCACAACCTGGGAACTAAAATCCCTCAAATAATATTACACAATTATATCAAAATCATAGGTCAAAATATACAAATATCAAGAGTGCAATTTATCAAGCAATTCTCATCAGAACATCAATATTTTATTTATAATCATAGATGAAAAATTGCAATTTAATAAACATCCCAAAATAAAATACCAATTTAATCCTCTAAGGATTCTTACACATGTTCTCACTAACCCCAATTGTGAATAACTCATCTCTTACCTCTAAGCGGACTTACATGTCTTCCGACAGCGATAGGGGCATCTCTAGCGGTTTCCTGAGATTCCTCTAGTTTTTTCTCCGACTACTCCAATAGAGTTCCCAAACGTCAGAGAGACGGAAAAGGGATTGAAGCCTCCATTTGTATTGTCTTCATGTGATTCCTTTTTCTCCCTCCAAGATTATTATCTCGTAAATCCCAACGATGAAGGTGTGCGCAATTGAATTTCTAACAACATATCAAAATTTCGTGACATGTTTTTGCAATTTCCAACGGTGAGAATGCTAAGAATTGAGTTGCGAATGTGGTGCTCAAATTTCACTATGATCCAACAGTGAATGAGTCTGAGATCGTAATTTTTCTAAGACAGGTTTGGTGGGCTGCAGGATAAAGAAAGGACTTTGGGAGGAGAAGAAAGAAAAATGAAATTGAAGGGAAGAGGAGGCATCGTTATTCATTCTGAAAACTGACCTAACATCACTATTTATACCTAGGATACTCATAACTTATTATTTATTCTATTTATTTTTATTATTTTATAAAAAGAAACTCTATTTTATTATCTATCAAATGAATAAATAAAATACATTTTTTTCTCTTAAACTATTATTTTATTATTACTATTTTTCTTTATTTATTTAATTATAAAACATCATTATTCTCTAAAATTTTATTTACGAAAAATAGAATGTTACACGCATCGTGGCATTCATCATTTGCTCTCCAAAAAGAGGCAATCCAATTATTGGCACCCCACATGAAACACTCTCTATTAGTGAGTTCCACCCACAATGAGACACAAAACCACCAATAGATGGGTGCTTCAAAATATCCAATTGTGGTGCCCAATTTGTGATCACAATTCCATTGTTTTGTATGCGGTAGAACTCATCAGGAAAAGAGTTTGATGGTTCATTATTAGACCCAAGGGTAGTTCCGATTTCTCCTTCCTCACCTGCATTGATAATAATTTAAAAATTGTCATATAGGATTATTTTAACAATTCTAATTCTTTCACGTTTCAAAAAATTTACCGACGACTAATAGGGCTATATCTATGTCAAGAAACTTAACTTAAACATATCCAAGAGGTGCACCTACAATTCAACATATAAATTAATAATTATATGATGAAAACTCAAGCACAATATAAAAATTACTAAGATGGTACTCTAAAACACCGATTCTATATCATTAAGGGGAAAAGGGAACTAATTAATTCTACAATAGAATAATATATGATATAATAGTTATGATCAATAATTAATTTCAATTATTAAAATTTTAAAAATGAATTGTCTTTATATATATATAGTCTCACTCTAGTGAAAATACTTGCCTAAGTGTGAAAGTGAGAAAAACTAATATCAATCACAAGGTCAATACTTAAAAATTCATGTAATCATCAAATCTAAAAAATAAAACAAAATAAAAATTAAATCTATAAAAATATTATCATATTTAATAAAATCTCAATTATCATATTATTATTTTTTAAGATTATCGTTAATCAATCATTATCACCAACTTAATTATTATTGTCAACATCATCATAATCACCATAATCATTATCATCAACATAATTACCATCATACGACCAAGATAAGCAATGATGATAATAACAACTATAGTTATCAATTAAGTAATCTCACATGTCAACCTAACTTGATCCACTTCTTGACTTATTGAATTATGTGATCCAACTTACTTATTTTATTAAGTAAATGAGACTATTAATATTTATTTTGCCACCTAATTGTGTCTATGTTTTTTTTAGTCCCCAACTCTAAATCTATATATATATATATATATATATATATATATATATATATATATATATAGATTGAGAATTTGAGACTCCCAATTAGTCTAAAAAACATATGGCACAAATAAGTGATTCTGCCTTAATTATAATAAAAAAAATAAAAAAATGTCACACTGTACCGACTCACCTGTTGTGAGATAGTTGTCGGTGCCAGCTTTGGTGATAGGTGGGCGCACAGACCAAACAAATTTATTTGAGTATTGCTAGGTGCACCCAGCATTATTGCTGGTGCACCCAGCATTCTATAAAAATGATGAAATTGTCCTTGCTTGATTTTCTTCTTACGGATCAAGTTGATCCGTAACATGATCCGTAAGAAGAAAAATAATAATTTTTTAACTACATATTTAAAGATATTGTTTAAGGTTATTTTATACATATTAATAAAAATCAATAAATACATAAAAGATAATAATAATTTTATAAAATTAATATTATCATCATTAATTTATTTTTTATTTTTATAATTAATCATATCATTATTAATATTATGAAGAATATAAAAAATAATTAGTATTATATTAAAAATTAAAATACTAACTACTTTATAATCCATTTTTTTACATGATCATTAGTATAAGTGGGAAAATAGTAATTATAAGAGAATTTAAAAATATTAGTATGTTATATAAAATAAGGATCTTAGATAACGAATGATGTCCATTTTTTGTTTAATTTTTTTTACACCCTTTTCAACTTCTTTATTTCAATTATATTTAAAGTTATATTTTAAATTATTTTTTATTAGTTGGTAAACTAAGTTAACTAGACCATTTTAATAACACGCGTGTATATAAACACAAATGAAATACACAATCAATGAAAATAAATAAAACTAACATTAGTAATGAAAATAAATAAAACCAACAATACCCATGAAATGAGTTCATGTACAATATCTGTATATACAAGGAATATCAATTTAAAATATGTACATAAATTACGCCTAATCAGTGCGCCGCCTGCGTCTACACCTAACGTATACTAGATGGTCCTGTGTCACACTCCTGGCCAATCTGAGGCATTCTTCGATCACCTCATGTGTCGATGAGCCAGGCGTGACCACCCCTAGACTCAGATGGCACTCCAACCTCTTAGCAATGTCATCACAAACTTCCTGTTACATACAAAACAAATTGATTACACAAATTATTATGCAAATATTGAGGTAAATGACGTAAATTATTAGTATTACTTACCACTGCATGTCTGGGCTCCTCCGCAAATGTCGACGATGCTCCTGGCTCCGGCACGCGAGGGATATTCGTCTGCGGGGCCTAAGGGATGACTCGGGGCTACGGGGCATGACCATGAGGCAGAGGATCTAATGCGTGGATGGTGTTATGAAAGGATGGGAGATGCAGAAGAACCAGTCGATGTAGTCACTGGAACACGCCCCTGGCACAACGCACACCTCACCTGCTGGTATGATATGATCCTCGTAGTGCATCCACCTATCGTGTATATCATCATACGAGACCCATGAATCGATAGGAGGAGCAGGAATGGTCTGCGTGTAGCCAAACTGCCGCAAGACCCTCTCCGGTCGGTAATAAACAACAATAGGCCCCCAGCGCAAGAGACCAGAATAGCATGATCTGACGTGGAAGTCCCGGAACTCCCGATGCTCCCCATAAGGGATCCAACAGACATCCGGAATCCGGAGTCGGTCCAGGTGCTCCCTGTACGACAGCGTGCGAATGCTCTTCACGGTCTTCTTCGTAGCAATCCACTTGCACGCACGCGGAGAAGCCTCGTCGTAGTCCTGATCAGCGGTGGACTCCGCGACCGAGGGAAAGTGCTCGTAAATCCAGCACTACAGATGTAACATTCAAATTATAAACATTAATAATGAAAGTGTAACAAAATTTAAAGTTGAACATTGTTTAGCCTGAATGAATGAAAAACATATTTGTTACCTGTAGCAGTGTGATGTAACCGCCAAGCTGTTGACTGTGGCTCATAGATGCATCGTTCAGCTGGTCGTACATATGAACCAAAGCAGCCACTCCCCAGGCGTACCTCTCTGTCATACTGAGGTCACAAAGGGCCTCAAAGTAGACAACATGGACATCAGTTGCACTCTTGTTAGCAAACAGAGTGCAACCCAGTAGGTGAAGAAGATATGTGCGACCCGCAGCTGTCCAATGACCTTTCTGGCATCGGCGCTGATATATATTACGTACCCATTGCAGACGTACGTACGATCTGCAACACTAGACAGTCTTAGCCCTAGCAGACTCTGGAGAGACCATCAACAAGTCCACCCGCATCTGAACCACATCGTCCACGTGCAAGGGCTCAAATGCGTGTAAGTCGCCAATAACCGGAAGATGAAGAAGAGAAGAGACGTCATCCAATGTGATGGTGAGCTCTCCCACCAGGAGATGGAAACCAGACGTCTCCCGGTGTCACCGCTCCACAAACGTGGACAAAAGTCCCCGATCGCTGGTGTCTACCGAACACGCGATCAGAGGACTTAGTCCTGTACCAGCAATAAGTCCCTCAATGGCAGGGACAGGCCTGCCTAAACTGTGGACCTTCCTCCCATGAGAGGATAGCTTCAATTCATAACGCTCCTGAATTGAAGTATAAAGGAACGCAAAATTCGTTAAAATTATCATTTAAAGGAAAACTAATTTCAATCATAAATTATAATTTACAAGTAACTAAAAATAAATAGTATAAATATCTCTCCTGTCCATACGCTGCAAGCAACATGATCCGCATACGCTATCAACACGGATGGGCCGCTCGGACTACCCGGAAATCCCTGATGCTGATCCTCAGCCGCCTCTATGCCTGCGTCCGCAGGAATGTCCTCCACAAAAGCTGGTGCCTCCATCGGGTCATCGTGAACATCTGGCGCAGGGATGACTGGCTCATTGACGTGATCCGCAGTCACAGTGACTCGCTGCCTCCATGCGGATGCAGTAGGCCGTCGACGCTGCGGAGCATCATCGGAATCATCACGATCTCCTCTGCCCACACCTCTGCCTGTGACCTGACCTAAGGCACGACCTAATCCTCTAGTCCTAACCATGATCTACAAATGAGTGACACAAATTCAATCACCCATTTCATTCACTCAAATTTCATTGGTCTAACGCAAATTTCATTGACTGAAAGTCGCGCTTTATGCTTTTATCGGGTTAGTTTTTATTCAGTACACTATATGATTGAATGGAAATTGATTATGGATCCTAATATTATTGATATTAGATGAACAAAGCCAAAGAAAGAAGAAATCAATCTTCTTGATATTAGATGAACAAAGACAAAGAAAGAAGAAATCAACCTTATGTGGACTGGTCAAGCTTTATGCTTATTCATTCGGTTCAACCTATAAAGGAAGTACATGGTCATAACTTAGTCAAAGGATACTCTATCCTTTATGAGCTATTTCTTTTCTAAGGATACTCTATCCTTTATGGTCATAACTTAGTTAAAGGAAGAAATGGAAGCAACTACTCATTTGGTTCAACCTATACTAGCAGTGAAGTGCATTCCTATGAGCCCCAAGCAATATTAATTGAAATATTAACTACTAAGTAGTTTACCAAGTGTTTTTATGATTCATTCTAATATCTCATGCAAGTTGTGATAAAATAATGTTTAGTGTAGCCCAAAGTCAATTCAAGGATCTCGAGGTTGTGATTAAATTTAAAGTCCCTTTTATTAATTGAGAATTTGTGTTTTGTTTCTCTACCTTTTATGTTTTCAGTTTTTGAAATTTAATTGATGATTATGATAGGGTTTTGGGAATTGAATTAGTATTAGCATTAGGTGATAGAATGGCTGCTTAATTGATGACCAAAATGCTTATTGCTCTAAAGTTTGATATAAAACCATTTGTATGGAATAGTTGGTTCATCATTTGTGATATTATATTATAGCCGACCATGTGGCTTAGAGTTCTAAATAACTTAAGGGTTTGGGATAGTTGGTTCATGACTACAAATGCATTTCTTCACATACAGGCTTAGAGGTTCTAAGCAAACTACCATCATGCCAAATTCCCAGTTCTATCATGTCAAATTCCTATTTCCTAGTTTAATCCATTAATTTCAAGTATTTGCATCTATCTAAGGTATGAATTTAGGTACAAGAAGCTGCAGATTGTTATTCATTATTGTTCTCCTCTAATTTGGATTTAGGTACAAGAAGCTGCACATTGTTATTCATTGTTGTTCTCCTCTAATTTAGGTACAAGAAGCTGCAGATTTTTATCTAAGGTATGAATTTAGGTACAAGAAGTTGCAAATTGTTACTCACAAGTATTTGCATCAATCATATTGGTCACAACTTAGTTAAAGGAAGTACATGGAAGTTGGCTTATATGGAAGCACATGGAAGTTAGCTTATAGGGATATCAATCATTAGCATACATTCATGGCAATTTGTATGAAACAGTAGATATTCATGACACTATTTATCAAATATTTAGCATACATTCAGAGGTATCAAATAATATTTTGCAATTTTTGAATTAAAATCAAACTGTGAGTTTTACGGATCAAGTGATCCGTAAGCATCTTCCGGATCAAGTTGATCCGGAAAATGTTTACGGATCACTTGATCCGTAAAGCTCCCAGTGATTTTTGACAGCGCTTTCCGCCATCGCCGACAACACTAGAGCAAAAAAAAGGTAAGGTTCATGGTGCATACCTCGACGGTGGACGCGCAAACCTCCTCAACGACCGTTGCACTTTGCAGAAGCTTCCTCGCAGCACCACCGCAAGCTACCTCGGCAACCTCCTCAACGAAGAAGAAGAAGAGGCACAAAGAAGACGCGCAAGCAATGAAGAAGAAGAAGCAGGAAGATGAAGAAGAAGAAGCAGGAAGCTGATCCGAAAGAAGAAGAAGCAGAAGCGCAAACGCGGGGAGGGAGAGAGAGAGGTTTCATTTAAAAAAAAATTAATGAAGGACATGTCACACCCTAATTTCGTCCGGGGATTATTACTTGACGACATGCAACCTTTGATTGACCGTTTCAAGATACTTGGCACCCTTTGTTGCACAATATGTAAGTCTCGAGACGCGCCAGAAGTCAAAAGGAAGCAGGGTTACGCGATTCATGAAAATCCGTAATGTGGCGGAAACCAAAAGGAGGTGTTGTTGCGCAATCCGTGAGTTTCCGTAACTTCTTCGAAAGCTAAAAAAGAGTAAATCCATGATCCATAAGGTTCCGTAACCTTACGGAAAGAAAATATGTATCATTAAGAAATTCGTAAAGTTTCGTAACGTTAAGGAAAAAGAATCACCAAAAAACAGCAAAGGGGGTGTATTTAGTAAAAGGGGGTGCAAATAGTAATTTTCAAATCTGGGCCCTTCTAGAGGTTTCTGGGCAATTTCTTGCTTAAGGTGGAAGCAACCTAGCTCGCCTGGGCGAGCTAGGTGGCAACCACCTCCCCGGTTTGGTTTAAAAATTGGATTCCAGGGCTTCTGGGACACTCATAATGCTTCCGTAAAATTTCCATAACCCTAAATAAGAATATTTTCGTGAGGCTTCCGTAACTTTTCCGTAAATTACGAAAGAAAGGAGGTGAACTTATCAAAATTGGGGGTGCAAATAGCAATTTTGAAATTTTGAATTGGGCCTTCCAGAATGATTTTTTGAAGCTGGATTGCTTCTGGAGGAAGTAACCCAGCTCGCCTGGGCGAGCTGGGCGGCAACCTCCTCCCTTTTTTTCCTATAAATAGGCTGAAGGGGGCTATTCTAAGGGTCCCGGATCCCCCTGGTGATGTATTTCAGTTGTTTTGGGTGAAAAAAATTGTTTCCGTGAAGAAAATCCAAGCCGAGGTGCTTCCGTAACGCTTCCGAGATGTTTCCGTAAGCAAATCCGTGAAGGTTTTCCTCCGTTCTTCATCCGTTCTTCGTTCTTCAACGGGTAAGTTTCCAAATCGAGTCTTTCAATTCATTCTATGTACCCGTGGTTGTAAATCCCAATTTTCCTAAACTAGATTAAAAAGGATTGTTATTTATAAATAAATAGAGTTTAAAATAAATGATGAGATTTTATAAATAAGGAGATATAATTATTAATTAAAATAATGATTTGAGAGAAAATAAAAAGGGTATTTTATTTATTTGTTTGATAGAGAATAAAATAAAGTTTGTTTTTATAAAATCATTAATAAATAAATAGAGTAAACAATAGGTCGTAAATGCCCCTAGCTATAAATAACAACATGCTAGGTAAGTTTTCAGACTGACTCCTCAGCCTCCTCTGCCTCACAATGTTGTTTCTTCTCTCTTCTCCCAAAATCCTCTCTTTTTCCCGAAGGCCACCTAACCTGTCTCAGAAAAACGACGATCTCGAACTCGTTCACCGTTGGATCGTCGTGAAATTTGAGCACCATGTTCGCAACCCAATTACGAGCATTCTCACCGTTGGGAAATCGATATTATGTCTGAGCTAAGAGAAATACCCCTCGCATTGTAGCATTTTCTTTTCCCGCAAAAACCCAGAGCTGTCTCGGTAAAACTACGATCCCGGTTTCGTTAACCGTTGGATTTTTATGAAATTTGGATATGTTGTTGGAAATTCAATTTCGCACACTTTCACCGTTGGGATTGGCGAGAGTATATTTTTGGAGGGAGAAAAGTAAATCACATGGTGACAGTACAAGTGGAGGCTTCAATCCCTTCTCTGTCTCTTTGATGTTTAGGAATTCTATCGGAGCAGCTAGAGGAAAAAAATTGGAGGAATCTCAGAGAACCGCTAGAGATGCTGCTATCGCTGGCTGAAGACACGTGAGTCTGCTTAGAGGTAAGGGATGAGTTATTCACAATTGGGAATTAGTGAGAATATGTGTAGGGATCCTTAGAGATATCAATAGGAATGAGTTTTGGGGTGTTTTTGCAATTTTCATTTTATCCTTATAATTATTACAGAGAATTATATATGTTTGACAAACCAATTGTTGTGGAATTGATATGCTATTGTGTTGAGTGTGAACCCTATAAATCGAGTACTTTTTCTAATTAATATGAATTGTTGAAATAAAGGAGAAATTTAGAGAGAGATATTGATTTTGTATTTTCTCTTTTTCTTGCTGTTTAGGTTTTTATATATAATTTAAAAAGTTAATATCATAATTGCAATTGACCAAAGTGTTCATATAATTATTTAGAATTTGTGCATTGAAAGCTTACTTTGTAATTTGTGATTCAATATGATGTATGTTAGCTTATATATATATAGAGGTTGTTATTTATATTAATAATTTATGTAAATAATATTGTAGAGTGTTATAGTATGATTCCAAAAATTATTAAGTGTTGGAGTTTGAGAATATTATGGTTAAATTTGATGAACATGTGTATGTTGTACCTTATGAATATCATTAGGAATGTTATGAGATGGTTGATGTGATGTTATGAGATGTTAAAGTGTGGACATGATATTCGATTGTAAATAAGTGAATGTGTTTAACACTTGATGTTACATTAATTATATCATGAGCTATGAATTATACAATAACCCGACCAGTGTTTATGCGCAGTGTTAAAGAGAAAGTGTAGGTTCCTAGTTAGGAATCAGTGTTAAATTGTAGCGCAATTGTGTTAAACATGTTTGAAACATGAGTGTGAGGTCGTGGTATTGTATAATTCATGAGCAGTGCTTATAAATGAAATATGTGATGAATTGTGGAATAATATGTTGTCTTGAGATTATAATATTGTTATTGAGATTGAGTAAAAGTGTAAAGTAGAACAGGTGTTGAATTGTGAGATACGTGAAAACATGTGATGGTGGATTGTGACATTATGAGATGTGAAATTGTGAATGAGTTTTGGTTGTGAATAAATGTGTGATTAATTCTTGATGTGACATTATTTGTGTTGTAAGCTATGAATTGTACAGTAACCCGACCAGTGTTATCTTGAGAAAAGTGTAAATGCGCAGTGTTAAAGAGAAAGTGTAGGTTTCCTATTTAGGAACCAGTGTTAAAGAGAAAGTGTAGATTCCTATTTAGGAACCAGTGTTAAATTGTAGCGCAATATGTTGTACGTGTTTAAGACACGAGTGTGAGGTCGTGGGTATTGTATAATTCACTAGCAGTGTCTGTGTGCTAAAATGATTTTAGGGGTTGGACCTGAATCAGGAGGGAGAGGCCCTGACGGACTCTTCGGAGTGTAGGCCTTGGGGGTCATCGGGTTTGAGTGTTCCTTTAAGCCTATGCTGATTCCATATGGTTGGAGCATTCTCGCAAAACATCGTGACCCTGACTGGTCTCCCTATGATTTTATTTAGTGAGAGTGACCTGGCAAACCCATTGTGTGGTGTGTCTTGTTATGTACTCCTAAGCGCCCCAGGGTGGTTTTTCACTGACATGGTACCACATTGCATGTAGGCTTGAGTCTTAGCATAATTGTCTCATGCGCTTGCTAATTGTTTATTATGAAATTGAGGTGTTATTATGTCTTGATCAGAGCGTGTGATTCTAGTGTAATGTGATTGATGATTGAAAAGTGTGATTGATGGATGAAAAGTGAACTTTGAATGACAAAGTGGTGAAATTACGTGAATTACATGTAAGTAAGTTTTATTTGGTTTATATGATATGTATATCTAGTTGTCTTGTTTCTCTATTAGATAGGAATGTGATAACTCACCCCCAGTTTGATGTTTGTGTTTGGATCCTGTGATGATCTTGAACTTTGTGTTTGGGGGAGCAGATGACTAGGTGAACTGCTTTAAGGAATATTGTGCTGAAGGACGTCGGGACACAACGCTCTGATAAGATGTGACATTGGGATATATGTTTTTATGTTAATTTTATGATGTTAGTCTATTTTATTTCACCTCACTAATTTAACAAAATATTTTTGTAAATTTGACGGTCTTATTTTGAGCCGAATATATTTTTAATGAGTTTATTTGGTAATTGAAATGAATGTGAACCTTTTTCCCATTTGATTTTTGTTCACCAATATATTTTATTTATTTATATATATGTCGGGGTAGAGGGTGTCACAGTGGTGGTCCCCATTTGTTTTGTGTACTTTTATGCTCGTTTTCATTTTCTTTCCATACCCCCTTTTGACGTGCTTCAGTCATTTATTTAAGTCATCTCTCGCGTAGTAAAAAAATAAAATAAATTTCCACCGATAATTTGATTTGTAATATTTGTTAATTTCTGTTAAAATGAATTCCGACTGTTCGGTCGTACCATAACCACGTTGGAAATAAAAAAAGAGGTAAAATAATAATATAATAATCAAAAAATACCATTTTAGTAAAATGAAGCGAAAAAAAATTAATCGGAAGTTTTCTCTTTGGGATTTTTCATTCTTAATCGAATTGACTAATAACTAAAGTGAAACTAAGGCTAAAATCAACTCGCCTAGTCAAGCTCGTCCACAAAAAAGTCACTAAAAAGGGTTTGAAAGTTTATCATTTCAGTTTTCCTTATCAAGTAAATGGATCATTTTTAAGGTTCAACGCCTTAAAATGATCACCTTTCAAGTAAAAAGAATCGCTTGATTCACTCTTAAGAAAGAACTACGTAGGTCTGATTTCCTCTTCAATGGAGGGTACGTAGGTGCAAAAACCTCACTTTTGTCGACCTCAAAAAATAAAAAAGAAATAAAAGTTAAGGTAACACAATTTCCACAATTCTTAAAAATAGGTTGTTGTCCTTTGAGACAAACATGAGAGGTGCTAATACCTTCCTCAAACGTAAATACAACTCCCGAACTTATAATTTTCGTTTTGACCGGTTTCCTTCGGTTTTTTCGACGTTTTCCACAAATAAACGTTGGTGGCGACTCCGCGCATCTTTCCTCCTTTGGAAAGCGCACCCGTGAGCCTCGCCTCGCTTGCCCGCAAAAGGGCATGTTGCGACAGTTGGCGACTCCACTAGGGAATGTTTTTTATTAGTTAGGCCTATTTTAAGGAATTGTGGAATTATGAAACTTTGTGTGTGCATTTGTTGAACTGTGTAAAATGTAAATAATTGTTGTCTATTTCACATTTTTTGCACTGCATTCTAAGCACCCACGGGTTTGAGTAAAAAGGGGCCCTATACCCGGGTTCATGGGAATCTAAGGAGTGGAGGTGAATCTATAATCATGCTAGGTCTCCGACTTGCTTGATAATAGTGAAACCTCGTCTAGAGCTTTCTCTCTTTATAATATGTTGTCGCTGGTATTCCATACCGCCACAATATTATTATCTTGAGTGATGATACCTCTAGAAAACAGTCGTGTGAGTTATGAATCGTTGGGAGTAGTTATTAGAGACCCCTAGATATTATCCTATAGGTCCCTAAAATAGGGGCACGAAGCGAACACGTTGCGTGCCTTTTAAACACTATCATGCATATAACCTAAAGGTCAGGTACGCCTTTGTTGTATGATTATTTGAGGATATTGTCATGCTTTGTAAATCCCCCTATTGCGCTTTTGCGCATCTGCATCATGTCGTCACACATGCGTTGTATGTGGGTCTCGTCTTTTGTCGTGGAAAGTCGGAAGATCCATATTGTCTTCTTAACTGCACACATGGCATCATAATGAACATATCGTTCCTACATTTGTTTGTTATCATATTCCTACATCACATTTTGCATGAGTCATTGCATCATCATGCATATGTGTTCAACAAACTTTTTTTATCTACAAATTTCATACTAATTGTTTTCATGTTTGCTCATGCGTGACCCTTGCGTTTTCCCCTGCAAGACAAAAACAAAAAAGAAAGTGCGAAAATTCACACTGCATTCTTAGTTGCATATATTCGGTACCATGAGCCAACCGTGTTGGGATCATAAACCCATTTCACTTAAAAATAAAATGATTGAACATGGTACCTAATGCATGGTAACTAAGAAAGGGTGTTTCTTCGGGCATCTCAATCTTATAATTACATTTTCCATGCATAGCATGCGTATTCCCGAGTCTTTCATCCCTATGAAATGTTGATGAAGTATTGGCGATCAAAATTGCCATTCCCTGGGTTATGGGGTTGAACCAAGCTCGTGCTTTTATGAAAAGATTCATCGAGTCAAGTTGAAGTATGGAAGTAACCATCTTGCAAAAGTTGGGGCAAAAGATGGATTATGTTACATCATTGCTTCGGCTACTGTCAAACACGTTTAGGATTGTTGATATCCTTGTTACTTCCAGTTTCACCTTGACAAAGATGTCATGGACCAAGTTGAAAATCTAAATTGATTCAACCCCATGTCCTGCGTAAAAATTTGCAATACTTCAACTATGCATCATTCGCATACATCCATGCTTTCCATTGGTTGCATTGCTCATTACATTCTTTCCTTGAAAAAAAAAAGAGAACTTAATCATTGTTATAAAAAAGAAAAGAACCCGCTTTACGACGCCCTTACCGAACCTGTACGGAGCTAGAGTAATGGGTAAAGCAGAGGAGGTGCAAGAGAAGGTGAAGGCCGACATGGATGCCATGAAAGAGAAAATGGCCACAATGATGGAGGCCATGATGAGCATGAAGAAGATAATGGAAGTCAATGCGGTTACAATTGAGAGCCAACAACCCCAAACTGATCATTCACATGTCTCTTAAACCGTGGGGGAGACATATGAAATTCCCCACCACAATCTAGCCGACTTCGAGCCTTGCCTCGGATATGCCATTGAAGGGCAAGCAGTTGGTGGTATACCCCTACAAAACCCTTTGGAGAGCCCTCAGTATCACCCCCAGCTACACCTCTTGCATTCCACAACAAGTAAAAACCCTCATGATATGGCAGAAATGGGAAAGTTGGATCATCTAGAGGAAAGGCTCAGGGCCATTGAAGGAGGAGAAGATTATGCCTTTGCTAACCTAGAAGAGTTGTTCCTAGTACCCAATATCATCACCCCTCCCAAGTTCAAGGTGCCAGACTTTGACGAGTACAAGGGGACTACTTGCCCCAAGAACCATCTAAAGATGTATTATCGGAGGATGGGGGCATACGCAAAAGATGAGGAATTGTTGATACATTCCTTCCAAGAAAGTCTTACTGGGGTAGCTATTACCTGGTACACTAACTTGGAACCTTCCCGAGTCCATTCTTGGAAGGACCTAATGGTTGCCTTCGTTAGGTTGTGTCAGTATAATGGCTTCGGATAGGATGCAACTACAGAACATGTGCAAAAAGGGGGCATGAATCTTTCAAAAGAATACGCCCAAAGGTGGAGAGACCTGGCAGTTCAAGTGGCACCTCAAGTGGCACCTCAATGACGAAGAAAAAATGATGACAATGATAGTAGACACATTACCAGTATGAAAAGATGGTGGGCTATACACCTTCAAGCTTTGATGATGTGGTCTTCACCGACGAAAGGATCAAAGTAGGTCTAAAAAGAGGCAAATCTGATCATCATGCTTTGATACATGCCAAAAAAACTAGGGCAAATGAAGAGGGTGAAAATAAAGGAGAAACCCTTGTTGCGACTGTCATTCCTACATGGCCAAACTTCCCACCAACCCAACAATGTCATTACTCAGCCAATAACAAACCTTATCCTTACCCACCACCCAGTTATCCGTAAAGGCCATCCCTAAATCAACCACAAAGCCTGTCTACCGCACTTCCAATGACGAACACCACCTTTAGCAAAACCAAAAACACCAACCAAGAAATGAATTTTGCAGCGAGAATGCCTGTAGAATTCACCCCAATTCCAGTGTCCTATGCTGACTTGCTCCCATATCTGCTTGATAATTCAATGGTAGCCATAACCCTAGCCGAGGTTCATCAACCTCCATTTCTCCGAGAATATGACTCGAAAGAAACGTGTGCTTGTCACGGAGAAGCCCCGGGGCATTCCATTGAGCATTGTAGGGCTCTGAAGTGTAAGGTGCAAGGTCTAATTGATGCGGGCTGGCTTAAATTTGAGGAGAATCGCGTGTAAATCCTGACATTGACAAGAGATGCCACACATGGGGCAATTTTGAAAGCTTTTGTTAGATGTCTCTAATGACCCATCATGATTTTCAAGTTTGTACCATTATTGTAAACCACAGTTACAATGTTAAATGAAATGAATAAAGTTGATATCTTTTTCCCTCATCCTCTCACAAACGCATCTTTGCTTATTCAACTTTCACCGGAATGTGGGTGCAAGCCATTGGTCTGTTTGCTCAAGCGACCTGTGCTCCTGAGTTTGGACTTCCAAGACCGTTCAATCAGAGATTACTCGTCTTGCACGTTGGTGGGGGTGCCGTAAAACAACAAGTAAAGTTCAAAACAAATAAGTTTCAAAATAAAAAAAAAAGTGTTCAAAAAGAAAAAGAAAAAAGCATTTGATTGACTGTCTTTTCAAGACGTTCATGTGACCTCATTTTATCATTCTGGAAAGTTTGTCTTTTTAGAGAGAAGTGAGTTATCAAGAATAGGATGTTGGACAAATGGCCTCAGTTACCTTAAGAAAAAGAGGGGTTGAATTAAGATACAAAGACTATTCCCCAATTAAGCTTTCACTCTCTCTTTTCGGATTAACAATGCACCCTTAACATGAATTACTCAAAAGACAATTCAAAATAAACTTCTTTAAAGCAAAAGATAAATAGCAATAAATAAAAGAAGTTTAAGGGAAGAGAGGAATGCAAGCCTGATTTATATTGGTTCGGCCACTTCCCGTGCCTACGTCCAGTCCTCAAACAACCCGCTTGAGATTTTCCACTCTCTTTATAAAACTCCTTTTACAAAGTCTGAACCACACAGGGACAACTCTTCCCTTGTGTTCAAGAATCCTTTACAACAAGAGACCCACGGTCTCTTAATCCCTTTTCAGAAATAAGAAGAAGAGAAGAAGAGATCTCTCTTAAACGAGATAGATTGTAAAATGAAGATCAATCAAAATTCCTTATTGAATATGCAAGTGGTTGACCAAGGAATCTTTTTGAGAGGATAAAACATTTCAGTTCAGAAAAACTCTTAATCTTTTGAGAGGATAAAACTTTTTGGCAATGAAAACTCTCTTTAAATTCGTGTTTCCAAGTCACATATAAATAGACCTTTGATGGTCATTCATAAACCATTTGAATAGATGTGACTCTTGGAAATTATATTCTGAAAATCCCCTCTGGTAATCGATTATAGGCTTTAAAATTTGAATTAAAATGTTCAATAAACTGTTCATAATTAATTATCATCCATGCGTAATCAATTACACATTTAAATTTTGAATTCAAATTTCTAGTGACTGTGATAAACATTTTCAGCTGCCGGTAATCGATTACCAAAGAGAAAATCTCAATTTGAGGTGATAGAATTCTTCGGTCAAACCTTTTGTTTTTTCAATTTGGAAACTTCTTCCTAAAGATTCTAGAGATCAACTTGATCATATATCTTGATTTTCTTGGATTCTTGTCTTGAATAAAACTTAGAAGCACTTGATCCTTTAGCATCATCAAGACATCAAAACATCTTGCTTCTACATAGGAGTCATTTGACTTAATCCATCAACTGAAAAATCCTTCAACTATTTCTCGTCCTTGGAAAATTCTTTTTGCAAGAATCAGCTGCTTCTTCCTCACTACGAGGTTGTGAAAACAAGACAACAATTGGTACCTCTAAGCCCTACACTGGGGCAATGAAAGGCACCATGCATAAACCTCAAACGAACCTAGGGGCAGATTAGAAGTTCTCATCCAATAGGTTCCTTGCTACAAGGTCATGACGAAAGACAACGATTGTACCTCAAAGCCTTACACTGGGGTAATGAAAGGCACCATGCAAAAACCTCAAGCGAACCTAGGGGCAGATTAGAAGTTTTCACCCAATAGGTTCCCAGCTACAAGGTCATGATGAAAGATAACAATTGGTACCTCAAAGCCTTACACTGGGGCAATGAGTGACATCGTGCATGAGCCTCAAGTGAACATAGGGGCAGATCAAAAGTTCTCACCCGTCGATGTTTTTAAACAAGAAAAAAAAGGGAGACAAGCCCTGGAATTTCAATAGATTGACTAAACGTCAAACGACTCCATTGTCGTTACTCCAAAATGATCAAGTGACTAAATCAAACAGAATATACACTCTGAGGGAGTTCCCGGAGAGATTTGCAAAAGATAGGATAAGGTTGCATGAATTATCACCTTTTTCAAAAGGACAATCAATCTGTGTTTTCCAAAAAAAATTAAATCAAAATCAAAATCACAAAATAGGGAAAGAATGTCATGAACATTGTACAACTTTCCATTGCATTGCATTGTTTCATATGAGGTCAACATTACCAAATTTTACGACAAAGGTTGCATGCGTCTGCATCCCTAAAAATCATGTTAACTGCATAGATTTCCTACATCTCGTGTCCAATCTTGTTGGATGACCGACCCTCTCGATGAGTCGATCTCTTGCTTTCTCATAAAGGTGGACCCTTGGGTACTAGTACCTATCACTTTTAGAGGACTATATGTCCTCGCCATCAGAGGACTGCACATCCTCGCCTGCAGAGGGCTGCACGCCCTCGCCTTTAGAAGGCTACGCGTCCTCATTTTCAGTGTGCTCCATATCCACACCTTAGGAGAATATAAGGTCTTTTGCCCTTAGATGCTTAACCGAGACTTCCGCTCCCAGTTAAGGGGCCAGTAGTTTCCTTTTATCAGTTCCTGGGCCACCCCCTGATATTGGAGGGCGACCAACTGTGCGAGCACATCTAGAAAGGGAGGCTATCACACGTCTACTATGCATACCGGGGCAAGATTTCCCCCGTGCCGCTGCAAAAAGACGAGTGCGAATCATGCGCACCAACATGATCACTCTTACGTGGATGATGTTGCTATTTAGCAACATTCTGCCCAGCGACCATAATGCCAATCTCCCCTTGCAGATGTATCAGTTGGTCTGTGCCGTCATGACATAGGTAAGTATGCACATGGCACAATTGATTTCTGATGTCATCTATTGTTTGCAGGGATCGCGCCCACAAGACACCCAGTGGACCCGAAGAAGTCCAACAGGGCCCTGGGGTTTCCAGCTCTGGTTACGGGCCTCTGTCAGTCCTACAGGGTGCCCGTTCCCCCAGCGAGGTCATGCCATCGTGACATAGGTAAGTATACATATGGTTCAACTGATTTCTAATACCATCTATTGTTTGCAGGAATTGCACCCACAAAGACACCCAGTGGACCCGGAGAAGTCCAACAGGGCCCTGGGGTTTCCAGCTCTGGTTACGGGCCTCTGTAGTCCTACAGGGTGTCTGTTCCCCCCGGCAAGGTCACGTCATCATGACATAGGTAAGTATGCACATCGCTCAACTGATTTCTGATTTCATCTATTGTTTGCAGGGATCGCGCCTGCAAGACACCCAGTGGACCCGAAGAAGTCCAATAGGGTCTTGGAGTTGTCAAGCTCTAATTACGGGTCTCTGTCAGTTCTACGGAGTGCCTGTCACCTCCAGCAAGGGAATCAGGCCCCCTACTAATCGAGCTTTCATCACGAAGTACTGCGTCCCCAGGCAGGCGCAGGGCGAAACACCACAGCAGCCTGGGGATGGCCAGCAGCGGGCAACAGACGCACCGCCATCACCTCTAGAGTTCACCTCAGCTTATCCACAAAAAGGTTAGAGCGTTGCTTACGACCCATGGCCGACCAATAGGCGACCAAGTCCAGAGCCAAAGGTATGCAAAGTACTAGGTCCGTGACCGACAAGCCATCAAGCGTCCAGCTCAAGACGTTAAAGAAATGCTACTAGGAGGCAACCTAGTACCTTATAAATCTCTGCTTGTTATTTGATCACTTTTGTTTCTCAAGTCATAGCAGGACACACCTAGTTGCTCATGATCCTAGGTATTTGAATAAAACAAGCACAAGCTCGGAAGGTAGTCATATATATATATATATATATATATATATATATATATATATATATATATATATATATGTTTAGATAGAAGGATACCTTGGATATGCATGTATGTAGCAAAAATACTTCACAATATATATATATGTATGTTTAGGTAGCAAGATACCTTGGATATGCATGTATATAGCAAAAATATCTCACAAAACATATATATGTATGTTTAGGTAGCAAGATACCTTGGACACGCATGTATGTAGCAAAATACCTCACAAAAATATACGTATGTTTAGGTAGCAAAATACCTCATGAAAAAAAAAAGAGAGCGAGCAAGAAAAGAATAAGAAGAAAAAAAAAATAGAAAGAAAAATAATAAAAAAATAATAATAATAAAAAGTTGTCTAGATAAAAAACAACATGCTTGTGAAAAGAGATAATTTCCAACTTTTCTTTGAAAGATTTTACTGATCTTAACCAGTTTTTGAAAAAAAATGTGTGTACACATTTGAAGGGTAAATGCTGTGAAAAGTTTTTCGAACACCCAAGATAGACTCGGATGAATGCACAAATTGATAGAAGAACATATTTTGAAAATACTGGGTTGACTTAAAATAGGGAAAATGAATCCTGAGTCCTAGTGTCACATGACCATAAAAACTTGATGCTTGAGTGTCCACATGGGTGCATGCATCACCAGTTTTGCATAAAATTTCCTAATCATCATTGTTGCATGTGTATCATGGAAATAATGTAGGACATCCCCTTTATCCCCGAACCGCTGGCCAAACCCTGACATATATCATGACCAGCCGTTCTACAAGCCTTGAGCCAAAATCTGAACTTATCATAAACCTTGACCCAGGGTGAGAATGTCAATCCTTGCCCTCGGAAAACAAAAAAAAAGGAAAAAAAAAAGAAAAAATCTCAATCAAAGAGTGGGAGAAAGCAAAAAAAGGAAAGAAAATTCCCGATCAAGGATCGGAAGAAAACAGAAGAAACATCCAGAAAGGTCTTTGGACTAGACAATATCTGAACAGTACAGAATTGTCACCAAGTAAACAAGAAAAAGGAAACCACGACCTAAAGTGGTTCTCTCCCTTTGAGTGCCGACAAAATCCTGTGCGCTAGCGACTTTCTCGCCACGCACTAAACAAAAATAGAAAAGGAAAAGGCAAAAATACTCAAAGCAAAATTCCCCACCTAAAAACCATTCCCAAAATAAGTCATATTGATCCATGATCACGCATGTAATCTTTGATTTGATAGGAAATGATTTGCAAAATCAAGTCATGACATATCTATGGTTTGGAATTAGGATAAAACACTTACCTGTGTGAGATTGATACACTTTGAGTGATTTTCTCCTATCTTTGTTGGACCCAGTGTTTCCTCTAAATGGTCGTTTAGAAACGAAATGCTAACATTCAAAATCTCATTTACGGTTATGAGAAAATTTCATCAGCATACTCTCCTTCCCCGATAGACACATTGTTTTTCATCCAAAAAGCATATGTTGCTTTGATCAGTTGGAAGTTTTGTCTCTTTACTAAAGCATGTTCGCATTTTGGTGAAGCAAACACTGAGACTATTTTTAGTCTCACAGTTATCAAGAACTACGTAGGTCTGAGTTCCTCATCACAAATTGAGGATACATAGGAGCAAAAGCCCTACTTTTGTCGACCACCCCACCTTTTTGTTACCGTGACCCAAGAGTCCGGTGGCATGCGAAGCCACATGACTATGGGATCCCCAAATTCGTATGTTCCATCATTTATCTTGTTTCTATGACTGAGGCACTAACGTTTGTTTTTTGTTGTTACGGTTGTCATTTGTTTTGTGCATATATTTTGTTTGGACTATTACGTTAATGCTTACTTCGTTATTTGTTGATAATGTTTGTTCCGGAATCTTGTAGGGTTTTCCTTTAGGAACGTCGTCCTAAAAATAAAACGAACAAAAGTCGTGATAACACCAAGAATTGAAAAAGAAAGAGGCGTTGTGAACAAATGTTGTGTCTATATATAAAAAAGAAAAGAGTTTTTATATGTAAAAAGTGTATGGAAAGATTTGGTGTGTGTGTAAATAATGTGTGAAGAGAAATTCTCGTGTGTGAGTAATGAGTGTATATAAAGAAATTTTTGTATAAACCACGAGTGTATCTTTGAACAAGAATAGAGTTTTTATGTAGACCGTGTGACGTAAAGAGAAAGAGTTCCAATGCGTGTACAGAAAAAGTTTGTCATGTATAAGAATGTAGATGTACAAAGAAAAGTTTTCCTCATAGAGGGCCATGGGTGTATAGTTTTGTGAATATAAAAATGAAACAAAAAAGGAAAAAGAAAGAAAGACCTCGAAGGTCGACATGTTATAGTTAGGAAGCATAAATCATTCGTAAAGAGCACGCATATCTTCTGGAAAAAAGGGACTGACGCTAAGAGTTTATTTTCCTGAATAACCGAGATAAGAATGGATGAATTCATTGAACTGATGAAAGAACATAATTGGGAAACGTTGGGTCTGTTTGTGTAAATTCCCGACCGTAGTATCACAATGCCGTAAATGGGATGCTTGAGTGCCCACCTGGCTGTGGCCATGACTAATTTTGCACGTTGTTTCCAAATCATCATTTTCGCGCGTGCCTTGTGGAATAATATGGAAGTTTGGCACGAGACCGACACATTGACACCCAAATTTGTTTTACCCCAGATATCAAGATCGGGCTCCCACGATAAAAGCCCCCATTGAGAGACAACCTTAGAATTTTTTGAACCTTGGCCTATCAAAAGAATCCTCATCCTTTCCCCCAAAGCAAAGGACAGCGAAATCTCATCTCCTCGAGGATGAGCGAATAGAATGCTAAAACCTGATTTCCCAAAGAAAGGAATGGAGAAAGAGAAGTGAAAAGAAAGAAAAGGAAGAAATGGAAAGAAAGAAAAAACAAAAAGATGAAAATAAATAAAAGAACAATAAAAAAGGAAAGAAAAAGAAGGATTCCCGATCGAAGATCGAAAGGAAGTGAAAAAGGAAAAGATCGGAGGAAAACAGAGTAATTCCCGATCAATGAAAGAAAGAGAACAGAAATTCTTCAAGCCAGATAAATTTTCGGCAAGGTAGGTGACTGCCGGCAAAGGAAAACCCATTTTTTGGTGGTTCTTCCTTTCAGATTGCCACTCAAAATCATTCTCGACTGGCGATATCCCGCCCCACATAAATAAAGAGGAAAAGACCGAAACACCCAGTTTCCTCTCAAAAAACACTACCCTCGAGAAAATCCTATTGATCCGTGATCGTACGTGTGATCTTTGATTCGATAGGAAATCGTGTGCAAAATAAAGTCGTGGTGCAGTTATGGTTTGGGATTAGGGTAAAACACTTTCCTGTGTGAGTTTTTATACACTATGAGTGATTTATTCCCAGTTTCAGCTTAACCTGATGTTTACCCTGAATGTTCATTCAAAAGCTAAAAGTTGACATCATGCCTTTCATTTTCGGGTACAAGGAAGATTACCCTTGGCATAAGTATATCGTTTTTCTAAGACATGGTGCTCTCGTGAATGATTTATTTTTCTTTGCAAAAAGCATGTTTTCCTTTTTTTAGGTGGAAAAAACCCGGTGGACCATTTGGTCCTGCCTCGCCTTTTTCGGAGCCCCATGAATTGCGTTTTCGTTCATGCATCCTGCACCCACGAGTTTGGAGCCATGCGTAGTGATTGCTTAGTGCAATTCTCCATTCTCTACCCTTTTTCGGAGCCCCATGAATTGCGTTTTCGTTCATGCATCCTCCACCCACGAGTTTGGAGCCATGCGTAGTAATTTCTTAGTGCAATTCTCCATTCTCTACCCCTTTTTCGGAGCCCCATGAATTGCGTTTTCGTTCATGCATCCTCCACCCACGAGTTTGGAGCCATGTGTAGTGATTGCTTAGTGCAATTCTCCATTCTCTACCCTTTCTCGGAGCCCCATGAATTGCGTTTTCGTTCATGCATCCTCCACCCACGAGTTTGGAGCCATGCGTAGTGATTGCTTAGTGCAATTCTCCATTCTCTACCCCTTTTCCGGAGCCCCATCAATTGCGTTTTCGTTCATGCATCCTCCACCCACGAGTTTGGAGCCATGCGTAGTAATTGCTTAGTGCAATTCTCCATTCTCTACCCTTTTTCGGAGCCCCATGAATTGCGTTTTCGTTCATGCATCCTCCACCCACGAGTTTGGAGCCATGCTTCATGATTGACTAGTGAGGACCCTCTAGTGCAATCCTCCATCCTTGCCCTTTATTCGAAGCCCCATGAATTGCGTTTTCGTTCGTGCATCCTCCACCAATGAGTTTGGAGCCATTCTTCATGATTACGTAGTGTGGACCCTCTAGTGCAATCCTCCATTCTCCAATGTGTTCTTCATGGTCAAGTGCGGACCCTCTTGACTGGAAAATGTGATCTTTGTTATTTTCCCGATTGATTCCTTTGCCAAACGTGTATATTATGTTATTGTTGTTTTTGTTATTGTTTGTATTTTGTTTTGTGTTGTGCAGAAAAAAGAAAGAGTAGAGACGAGAGTCATCATGGAATAATCACGGAAAGAGCGAGACAGACGAAATCAGTGTCTTATCTTTGCTTTCCTCTTATCTCCGATAAAAGGTAAGTAAAGAGAGGCAACTGTCATACCCTAATTTCGTCCGGGGATTATTACTTGACGACATGCAACCTTTGATTGGCCGTTTCAAGATACTTGGCACCCTTTGTTGCACAATATGTAAGTCTCGAGACGCGCCGGAAGTCAGAAGGAAGCAGGGTTACGCGATCCGTGAAATTCCATAATGTGGCGGAAACCAAAAGGAGGTGTTGTTGCGCAATCCGTGAGTTTCCGTAACTTCTTCGAAAGCTAAAAAAGAGTAAATACATGATTCGTAACCTTACAAAAAGAAAATATGTATCATTACAAAATTCGTAAAGTTTCGTAACGTTACGGAAAAAGAATCACCAAAAAACAACAAAGGGGGTGTATTTAGTAAAATAAGGGTGCACATAGTAATTTTCGAATCTGGGCCTTCTAGAGGTTTCTGGGCAATTTCTTGCTTAAGGTGGAAGCAACCTAGCTCGCCTGGGCGAGCTAGGTGGCAACCACCTCCCCCGTTTGGTTTAAAAATGGGATTCCAGGGCTTCTGGGACACCCGTAATGCTTCCGTAAAATTCCCATAACCCTAAATAAGCATATTTCACTTAATACGGGTGAGAGGGAAGAGAAAAAAAGAAGAAAATCAAGTCCTATATGCTTCCATGAGGCTTCCGTAACTTTTCCGTAAATTATGAAAGAAGGGGGGTGAACTTATCAAAATTGGGGGGGGGTGCAAATAGCCATTTCGAAATTGGGGGGTGCAAGTAACCTGGGCAAGTTGGGCGGCAACCTTCTCCCCCTTTTTCCTATAAATAGACTGAACGGGGCTGTTCTAAGGGTCTCGGATCCCCCTGGTGATGTATTTTAGTTGTTTTGGGTGAAAAAAATTGTTTCCGTGAAGAAAATCCAAGCCGAGGTGCTTCCGTAACGCTTCCGAGATGTTTCCGTAAGCAAATCCGTGAAGGTTTTCCTTCGTTATTCACCGTTCTTTGTTCTTCAACGGGTAAGTTTTCAAATCGAGCTTTTCAATTCATTCTATGTACCCGTGGTGGTCCCCATTTGTTTTGTATACTTTTATTCTCATTTTCATTTACTTTCCGTACCCCCTTTTGACGTGCTTCAGTCATTTATTTAAGTCATCTCTCGCCTAATAAAAAAAATAAAATAAATTTTCACCGATCATTTGATTTGTAATATTCGTTAATTTCTGTTAAAATGAATTCCGACCGTTCGGTCGTACCGTAACCACGTTGGAAATAAAAAAAGAGGTAAAATAATAATATAATAATCAAAAAATACCATTTTAGTAAAATGAAGCGAAAAAAAATCAATCGGACGTTTTCTCTTTGGGATTTTTCATTCTTAATCGAATTGACTAATAACTAAAGTGAAACTAAGGCTAAAATCAACTCGCCTAGTCAAGCTCGTCCACAAAAAAGTCACTAAAAAGGGTTTGAAAGTTTATCATTTTAGTTTTCCTTATCAAGTAAATGGATCATTTTTAAGGTCCAACGCCTTAAAATGATCACTTTCAAGTAAAAAGAATCGTTTGATTCACTCTTAAGAAAGAACTACGTAGGTCTGATTTCCTCTTCGATGGAGGGTACGTAGGAGCAAAAGCCCCACTTTTGTCGACCTCAAAAAATAAAAAAGAAATAAAAGTTAAGGTAACACAATTTTCACAATTCTAAAAAATAGATTGTTGTCCTTTGAGACAAACGTGAGAGGTGCTAATACCTTCCTCAAACGTAAATACAACTCCCGAACTTAGAATTTTTGTTTTGACCGGTTTCCTTCAGTTTTTCCGACGTTTTCCATAAATAAACGTTGGTGGCGACTCCGCGCATATTTCCTCCTTTGGAAAGCACACCCGTGAGCCTCGCCTCGCTCGCCCGCAAAAGGGCATGTTGCGACAGGACATTATGGCCTTTTCACAGTAATTGTTGGGTGCACTAGCAAAACTGCTGGGTGCACCTAGCAACACTCAATTTATTTCCACTCAGCTCCAACCCCAAAGCCATCTCTTTCATTTCCACAAATGACATTGTGTATCCAATCCCAAGTGACACATACAATATTTGACCATTTAAATATTAAATAGAAATTAACATTAATTTAAAACAACCAACAAATTAAATTGTTAATTTTCATGATGAGTACCACTAAACAAACAAACAAAAATACTAGTTTGTAAGGAATAAATTTAAATCATAAAAGTTCAAACAAAGCAGTAATAATGATTGTTTATTTTAGAATAGAATTTCCTTTTACCAAAGTGAGTATTTATTTTAACCACCACAAATGAGTTATCACATCCCATTTGAGTGAGTGATTTTTGAAAGTGCTAAATAAGAAGGACCATCATGAGACCAAGCTCTTTCTGCTAAGTGCTTAAGCTCTTTAGCCCTTTCCCTCATTACACACCCTTCTTTGTCATCCTTATCCATTATCTTCCTTATTGCTTTTGATAACTCCTCCCTTCCAACCATATTGGTAGATGGTGACACCTCTACTCGAATTGCATTGCCAACTTCCTCCATTAGCATCGTAGCATTCATCATTTGCTCTGCAAAAAGAGGCAATCCAATTATTGGCACCCCACATGAAACACTCTCTATTAATGAGTTCCACCCACAATGAGACACAAAACCACCAATAGATGGGTGCTTCAAAATATCCAATTGTGGTGCCCAATCTGTGATCACAATTCCATTGGTTTGTATGCGGTAGAACTCATCAGGAAAAGAATTTGATGGTTGATTATTAGACCCAAGGGTAGTTCCGGTTTCTCCAAGAGGTGCACCTACAATTCAACATATAAATTAATAATTATATGATGAAAACTCAAGCACAATATAAAAATTACTACGATGGTACTCTAAAACATCAATTCTATATCATTAAGGGAAAAAGGGAACTAATTAATTCTACAATAGAATAATATATGATATAATAGTTCTGATGAATAATTAATTTCAAAAGTCTCACTCTAGTGAAAATACTTGTCTACGTGTGAAAGTGAGAAAAACTAATATCAATCATAAATAAGGTCAATACTTAAAAATTCATGTAATCATCAAATCTAAAAAATATCACAAAATAAAAATTAAATTTGTAAATGTATTATCATATTTAATAAAATCTCAATTATCATGTTATTATTTTTTAAAATTATCATTAACCAATCATTATCATCATCATAATTATTATTGTCATCACCATCTTAATTATCATAATTTTTATCACTATAATTATTACCATCAACATAATTACTCTCACACGACAAGACAAAGATGATAATAATAACAACTATAATCATCAATTAAGTAAACTCACTTGTCAACTTAACTTATCCACTTCTTTACTTATTGAATTATGCAATCCAACTGACTTAAATTATTAAGTAAACGAGACCATCTCTATCTACATCTAGATGCATAGTATCCCACATATATATATATATATATATATTGATCGAGAGTTTGAGACTCCCAACAAGTCTGAAAAAACATAGGCACGGTGATTCTGCCTTAATTATAATAAATAAATAAATAAAATGTCACACTGTACCAACTCACCTGCTGTGAGATAGTTGCCGGTGCCAGCTTTGGTGACAGGTGGACGCACAGACCAAACAAATTTATTTCCACTCAGCTCCAACCCCAAAGCCATCTCTTTCATTTCCACAAATGACATTGTGTATCCACTCCCAAGTGACACATACACAACAGACTCTTCTTCTTGTTTGTCCAGCCACTCAAAAACATCACTTATTTTTCCCTCATTGCTACCATTAGGGCCTCTTTGATCCCTTACTATAGGCCCAACCGGGTACACGGGCACCTTGGCAATGATGTGTCCACTACCAAGTGCTTCAAGTGTCTTTGGCTCCAACTCATGAAACGTGTTAACAAAGATCCCATCAGCAAGTGCTGCCCCTTCACACGCGCCAACAAATTCATGGTAGATCCTTTGTGTCCTGTCATGCATCATAGGAATCAAATCAAGGGGGTGAACGGATTTGCAACCTGGGATTGGGATGGGTTTGCTTTCATTGCTATATTCTCCTTCTATTTCTTTATCCAAAGTGGGGGTGTGAAGACCAAGTGCGACGAGCCATGAATTGGTTGGTGCAAAAGCAAATATGGGTAGGTTTAGGTTTTTGGCTAGAGGTATAACTTGGCTGAAGAAGAAGTCAGTGATGATCATGGTTGGGTTGAGGTTCATGGTGGATATTGTGGACATAAAAAGTAGTGGGATTTCATGCATTATAATTGCTAGTTTGGTTTCTAAGGTGTCATGAGGACTAACATGGATGGTGAGATCAATAGGGGGGAGTTGAATTAGATCGAAAAGGTTTTCCTTTATGGCTGATTGGAGAATTTGTGTCTCAGCTTTTGATGGAGTAGAGGTTTTGATTGAACCATAAAAGAAGGTGAGTTTGGAAATGATTTTGTGAGTGACTAAACGCTTGGCAAGTTCTAGGGCAGGGATTATGTGACCCATTCCTGGTGAAACAAGGACTAGAGCATGATGATTATTGTTTGAGATGGCCATGAGATGGGAATTATGAATGAAACTAATGATTTAATTGGAATAGGGTAAGGGAATCAATGGAGGATTGAGCTAGGCAGAGATGCTTATTTGGTAATATTTATTTTTGAGATAGTCCAGAGACAAAACGAAGTCAAACGATATTGGAGGAATGGTGCGCATTATGTCAAATTTAGATGATTGTGCCAATGAATATTTTTTTGTACAATCATATGTAATATATAATTTGGTAGCTGAAGAAAAGATATATAATAAGAAGAAAAAAAACAAGAGAGAAATACAAATGGGGATAAGACCACTTCCCACTCCTTGGATTCGAGCTCCTTGTAACAGAACAAATTACTGCTCTTTATGTATATAAAAAGAGTTCTATTTTTTTATAGTTTTTTGTATATAAAAAGACAAATACAAACACTTCTTTTATACAATATTAAAAAATATATACTTTTAAAATTAGTAGAGTTTATACAAAATAATAATTAAATTAGTTAGACATTGTGGTATCGTTTTATATGGCTAACCGGCCAAACCCAAAAAGTCATAAACGTGATTTTGAATAGAGACACTGACGTTTTAGTTGTTTACAGCATCAAGTTGACGTTTTTGTTGTTTACAGCATCAAGTTGACATTTTGGCAGGGGATCTTGATCAAGATGCCCTAGGTTTACCTAAACTTTTTAACTTCACAAATCTCAACCCTTTTTTATTGATTATGTATCACAACCCTTTAAAATATTTTATGTTAAAGAAAGCATAAAATTGAATCGAAAAAAGTACTACATTTTATGCAATTCAGTATTGAACTTTGGCATCTATATCTATATAAAATTATATAAAGGAATAGTCCTTTAAATTAGTAGAGTTTATACAAAATAATAATTAAATTAGTTAGACATTGTGGTATCGTTTTATATGGCTAACCGGCCAAACCCAAAAAGTCATAAACGTGATTTTGAATAGAGACACTGACGTTTTAGTTGTTTACAGCATCAAGTTGACGTTTTTGTTGTTTACAGCATCAAGTTGACATTTTGGCAGGGGATCTTGATCAAGATGCCCTAGGTTTACCTAAACTTTTTAACTTCACAAATCTCAACCCTTTTTTATTGATTATGTATCACAACCCTTTAAAATATTTTATGTTAAAGAAAGCATAAAATTGAATCGAAAAAAGTACTACATTTTATGCAATTCAGTATTGAACTTTGGCATCTATATCTATATAAAATTATATAAAGGAATAGTCCTTCAAAATTATCTTCTGTCTTCACTTGTTGACTGGTACGTGTTATTTATTTTTTGGTTTTTTTTTTTATCTTTTCGGCTTTATCACAATAACAATATTTGTAGTCATGGAATGGGGTCGGAGTGGGGATGATGGATCAATATTTTTTGGTTTTTTTTTTTTTATCTTTTCGGCTTTAAAGTTGTAATGTTTTTTTAACATGTTTTAGGTTTTATTAATTACCTGTATTTTATTTTGTTTTTTTTTCAATTTTTAAAAATTATAAATAATTTTATTTATTTAATTATTAAATAAATATTTTTAATTCTAGTTGTTATTAGTTTTATTTAATATCTTGTATATTTTTTATGGTTATATTTAATATGTTATATATTTTTTAATATTATTTTATTCAAAATATTTTATTTATTTTTAGTATTGTTTTATTTAATATATTTTGTATATTTAAAATTTAGATAATCTTTTAATAATGTTATTGAATTTGATTTTTTTAAATGGAATAAAAAAACTAACTTAATGATATTTAATATTTTTTTTAATACCAGTTTTATTTTAAATACTTGAATTTTAAAAACTAAAATTTTAAACCAAATATTAAAATATTTTGTTACTAATATTAACTTATAATTTAAAAAATAATATTATTTATTTTGTGTAAAAGAATTTACTATTAACAACATCTAATAATTTAATAATAAAAGTACTTGTTAAATTAAAAACATAATACATTAATATAAAATGAACAATACAAATTAAAGAAAAACATAAAAAGTAGAAATTGTATTAATTATCTACTTGTTTGTATGGACAATTATTACGATTATGTCCTTCACTTCTACACAATAAGCATTTCTTAGGCTTATTCGGAATTGGTTCGTCCATCTCATTATGTATATGAGTAGTAGTTGGCCTTCTCGATTTCTTTTGTTGTTTCGAAGGATCATACATAAAATATGGACCTAAATACTAAGGCCATTTGTCTTCACTTCCAATGGAATGAAAGTGATGCTGATAAACTTTGAAAATGTTTTCCAACTTGTATACAGGGTCAACAAAGTCATCATAATTTAAATTGCAAGAAGCACACGCTGCAATCGCATGCCAATAAGGAATTCAAAGTGCTTGAAATTGTCCACAATCACACGACCATTCATTCAATTTGACAGTGCATGTCATTGCTCGTCGACCAAGCCGCATATTTGCAATTTCTTGAACTTCAAACTCTCGTGTTTCTTGAACATGCATGAAGACATAATGCAAGGTAGAAATGTGTTGATTTTCTTGCATCATGACATATACATCTTCAAATTACCTATGTCGTGCCTTTATCATATTCATGATTTTCATGCCATTAATAACAAATGAATAATTTATTTTATTTTATTTTTTGAATCATCCAAAAATGATTATTGTATATGGTTTCTATTTTTGTCATTTTTATGTCTCATTATGAGTGTGTGTCAATTGTTATTATGAGAGAAAAAATGATTATGAAAATATGAGGAGAAAGATCAAGTATAGTCTGATTGATTCTTAATCTAATCATAGTTTCTCTACTAAAACAAAAAAATATAGTGGAGTGCAACTGAGTGACCCGTTTGCATGCACAGGTTCAAGGCTAGTTTTTGTATACATTGAGTGTTCTGTTTAAGGAAGCTTCACACTCAATGAAATAGTCTGAGTATGCATGCACGCGGCATTATATAAATCTACTATATTTTCAAAGTTGCAACGTACAACTATGGTTATCAAACTCTTGAGTTAACTCGTTAACTCTTACGAGTTTACGAGTTCACTTACCATCTATAAGTTGACTCTTGAGTAAACTCTTTTTTAGTAGATTCTATAAACTTTAAGTAAACTCGGTAGACTCTCGAATTTACTATCGAGTTAATGAGTCAGCAAGTTGAAAAAAATAGACCAAAATGTAAGTCATTTTGAGTTGTTTTCTATCTGTTTAGTATTCAACATACCTTTATTTAGTGTATAATTCTCAAATACAAAAATTCTCACCTTTAATAACATCAAACTCTTATTCTCTAATAACATCAAATCCTGGATGAGAATGATTTATCACTACTATAACATTTGTAAGTTATTATCTAGTAATGATGCATTACTAGACTTGGTTATTTAAGTATTATGAAAATTATGATTTACTATTTTACTTTATTATATTGTTGAAATGTTTAATTGGTATTTTATTTATAGATATTTTGTTATTATTTTTATATGAAGTGGATTCTTACGAGTTTATGAGTTGAGTCCACGAGTCGAGTTTATAGAACTTTCACGAGTCTACGTAAACTCTCGAGTTTGATAACCTTACGTACAAGTATTTGATTATTAAAAAAATGTGTTAGTAACATACTCTATGATTGTTATGAGAAATGTAAAAGAAAATGAGAAGAAAATATCTAGGCATTAATAGAGACAGGAATATAAACAATACATATAGGGAAATGAGGATGTTCGTACTTTTAAAAAATAATTTGATATCAAATTATTTTTTAAAGGTGTGGACATTTTCATTTGATTTATTTGTTAAAAAAACAAATTTAATTATATTACATATAAAGACACTAACAAATATATTATTTTTGTGTTGTATCTAAATGGTGATTTGGTGAAAGAAAGAGAAAGCCATATGAACTTGACTTGATGATAAAGTATGGTATTTAAGAGGTGGTTCAAATATGATTTGGGTACATAATAAATTAACGAATTTTATTTTAAGTTTTTAATAAAAAAAAATTTAGTGTTGATATATTAAAAAATGTTTTAAATCATTATCATTAGTTAAATGATAATATGTCAGCTAAAAATTTAAAAATGAAATTTATGGTGCTCAAATTGTCACTATTTATTTCAAAACTTAAATTACATCACGAAAAAAATTCACTAATTTATTGTAAAACCAGTCACTATTTATTTTAAAACTTAAATTACATTTTAAAACTATTTATTTTAAATAATTTTTTTATTAGGGACAAAAAATTCGTTAAATTTAATTTGACCGAATTATTTATAATGTAAGTTATACACTTCTGGCATTGGATACTTTGAATAACTATTGGACAATTTCAACAATCAAAAGCATTAATATTTTGAACAATAGAAACATTAAGTGGATGTTTAATTCTAAAATAGGCATTGAACGATCAAAGTTTATTGGGCGATTACAGTCATTAGTCATAACGCGCGTTATTAGACATGGATGAAGAGTCATTGGATATTGAGTCATTAGGAGAAATTTACAACAAATAGAACTTTGTAACAAGTTTTCTGCATAACCTAGGTATTCCCAAAGTATCCCAAACACACAAAAACATAGCTCAAAGGCTCAAAAGACAATCCTAACACTAATAAAACCAATTTAAGGAGAAAACAATAAATTATAGTTAAAAATTCACACAATTGCATCATAGGTCACAAGGTTGCCAATCATAAAAAACACACAAGAGGGAAAACTAAATTCATCATAATAAACAATTCAACATATATAGAACCCAAAACTAAATTCATCATAATAAACAATTCAACATATATAGAACCCAACTGCTTCAAGCTATTCACAACTTGTCCAAATCACAAGAAATGTAAAAGGCCTACACTACTAAAAAAGCTTTTTTTTACGACGCACATTCTAAGACAGTTTTGAGGAACCGTCTTAGAATGTGACGCAGTGACATTTCTATAATTAAGGGAAAGATAACGACAACATTTTTATACAACCTTCTTTGTAGGTAAGGCGTGATGGCAATTTTGTAAATTGAAGTTTTTATCAAAGATGGTTTAAAGAAGAAACCTTCATCATTTGCGTGATCATTTCCTTCAAAGGCACTTATTGAATAAGTCTCCAGCCATGACTCTGATCACTGTCATGTGCCCTAACTAAGATCATGCTTGTGCCGCCCCGTCGAAGTCAGCCGCAGTCCATCAAAGGTGGTTCCCGTGCCGCCCTGGCTTCGTACCTTGACCGTACTTCACTAAGATCGTGCCTTAACTGAGATCGTATCCTAACCGTACCACCCCGCCGTTGAAGGTTTGTATCCCCATTTTCATTTTCACCTTTAACTTTCTACCTTCATGGAATATGCACAGGCGCTGACTATTAGTATGGCCTATTTGGTATAAGTAGTGAAGTTACTTAATGGAATGTGCAACCTGGTACTAGCCCAAGGTCCTGTATAGCCCACCTTCTTTGTCTCTGAAAGGAAATTAGGAAGTGACTTCAAGACCAATTTATTTATTAGCTGATTTTGTATTTTGATACTTGGCAGCTAGCTAGCTCATTGGTAGTTTTGCACCACTTTGGAAATTTTTAACGTTCATCTAGTTCTAGAAACTTCATTTGTCTATGCTATAAATAAGACTTTATTTTGATTGATAGAAGGAATCACATGAAAGGATACACATACTACTTATACTAGAGTTAAGAGCTGTGATTAAAACTAAAGAAAAGTTAAGTTGATATTATGGGTCTATATGCCTTATTTTATACGTGCAATTGGAAATTGCATACCACTAACTCATTGTCCTTAATTAAGGAAAAGTACAGGTTTGGTTGCCTAACATTAGCCAATATGAAATCACTTGTGTCCCCAATGGAGAGAGTGTAAAGTTAAGCACCATGCAAAATCAAAACATTTTTCCATTGGCTACATGCAACCATGCAAAAGCAAAACATTCTTCAAATGACTATAGAAAGGAAATGGCTTTGATGCTTTCTTTTTGTATTGACTTTGGCTTCCTTCCAATTGATTCAGATTTTGTTCTCTCTTTCCCTCTCTCGCATGGTTTCCTTTGTCATCTTTCTCATATATATATTTGGCATGGTGGCCATGTGAAGTGAAAGGAAACATCCCTCCACGTGAATAATCCCTGAGAATCAGAAAAAAAGCAAAATGAAGAACAGTGCTAAACTCATCTTGGGATCGTGGGTTGATGATTGCTTGAGAGAATGCATTCCTTTGCTATGGTATAGAAGGATACAAGTGATTGGTTGAGAAATGATCCTACAAGTCTATGGTTGAGGCATAGGGATCAAGATTCAACTCATTGGAGCTTATTGGGCTGGTTTATTGAGCCCTGCAAAGTCAAACTCACTTTGCAAATTGAGTTTAAATCATAGTAGTAATTGTATATACAAATTTCTTGTTCATTGGGTTAATGAAATATTCTAGTATATAAAGGGATTTCTTTTGTTACACATGACTAAAAAGTCTCAACATCTTAGAAATTATTAGCTGGCAATTAATAAAAATGTATTGGTCTAAATGATTGTAATATAATTGGCAATGAAAACAAATGACATTTTTTTTAGAAAAAAAACAACATTTCCTCATACGGTTCTGTCGAAAAACCGTCTTAGAATGTGTCACATTATAAGACGGTTTTCGAGCCGAGACTGACTTAGAATGTGTCATATTCCAAGACGGTCTCGTTTCGAAAAATGTCTTGGAGCACATTCTAAGACGTGTAGGGAACCATTGTCGTAGACGCTCAGACATTTTATGATGGTTCATAACCAACGTCGTATGTCTAAAAAAACCAACGTAAAAGGTCATTTTTATAGCAGTGCTAATTGATTTGGGGTCTTGTGTAACCCTTTTACCCATGGCTAATGTCATTCCAACAATGAGAAGTCTCACTCCCCCTTACCTCATAAGAATAAAAAATGCAACAAAGGAAGAAGATGACATGATAACACTTCTCTAATTCATCTTTCACAATTGTGAATGTGGTTCTTGTAGGGTCTTTTGCTGGCAACTCTGCAATGACAACCACAATATAAGAAAAAGTAAGAGAGAAATGTTTAGGTTTAAAATAATAAGAAAAATTTTAAATATTATTGGGCTGCAAGCACAAAAGTTCAACTAGAAGAGAGTTTTAAAGGAAAAAAAAAAGAGTTTAACACTACAAAACAAGGGCTACTACAAGCAAAATGCTTTAGCCTCCAATAACAATGACCACCTAATTAATCTTTTGAACAACTTAAATGTTGACACTTGTCAAATAAAATATTCATTTAATTTAATCTTTTAATTTTTTTCTCTTTCCAAATGTACCCCCTGTCCTACGTGATCAGACCCAATCAAAGGTACATTTGAATTTTGAACTTTTTTTGTTCCATCTCTTTGTAAAATCATTGCTATAAAAACCTATCAAGATAAATCTATTAGGGTTTTAGTTTGAACAATGAGTCTCACTTAGAAAACTTCCCTATCATTTTGAAATCAAAATAATGTATTATTGTTGAGATAGTTTTGTGTTCACTTCTGGTAAGTGCACTGGATCGCGCAAGTAGTATAAAACGGTAAGAACCAAATATCAAACTCTCGGGGAACTTGTATTACTTGGTAAAGCTATTTCAGTAAATAGGTGTCTAGTGTGAAAAGAGATGTGTTTATTATGAACAGGTGTGTAAACTAACTATTAAAAGGGAAAAATCACGTGAGAAATTATGCGTAAAAATAAGTAGACGACACGTTGGTCTTCCTAATAGGTGCCTAATGCTAGAAGAATATTCTCTACTTAACAATGTTCATGCGTTCTATGGTGTCTCTTGAAATGCTAAACCCCGATTCCTCATGATAGTCTAGCCTAATCCTGATCAAGCATCATCCGCAGATTTCTCTTATTGGACTAAACTCGGTCAGGATTGCATTAAGACAAACATACAACCACTAGGTTACCGTACCCCGATTCCTCATGAAAATACGACAAACTAGCCCTGTCCTATCAAGTTCTAAGAATCCGACCAGTTTCCATTGTTGAATGATCCTAAAAACACATGCATCTACATGATCAAGGCAAAAGCATGGTAGAATGAAGTTTTGATAGCACAGTGAACACACAAAACATCATTAAATAGATAAAAAGATATTTACATCAAGTACTTACAAGGAAGATCCAATAGAGAATTTAACATTCCATAACTGGGAAGCTTCCTTTACAACAAAGAGAAGAGAATGAAAGATTGCAGAAATACAAGTAGTGGGGATGTCTCCTCCACCTCTAAGACCTCACAATCACTCACAAACTCATCTCAAGCTCTCAGGACGGCTTCCTCTTCCAGCTCTGGTCTCTGCAGATCTTCACACAACAAAATCTCTCAAACTCTCTGGTACTTGGACCTTTCTCTCTCTAAAACTCTCTAGACATGCAGAAGCTTCAAGAAAAGGCCAAACTCCCTTTCTAAATTTGATTTCAGGCTTAAATAGGTGGCTTTGTTCATGCTCGTGCGCTTAGCGCAACTATGACCCGCTCAGTGCACATAAGTGAATATCAGCTTAGCGTATGTTTTTCTCGCTCAGCGGATGGACTGAAGTGGTGCGCTTAGCGGGATGACCCTTCGCTCAGCGAACATGCATAGCTCATCCTTCTTCCAGATTCTTCCTCGCGCTCAGCGGATGTCTTGCTAAGCCAGCAGATTGGCTCAGCGAGAGGGTGAAAATCAGCACTTCACAAACTCGCCTAATTAACCTGAAATTGAGAGAAAATGATTATTAAACACACAAAATAGAATTACTAAGTATTTATTACCTATCTTTAACTAAAAGTATTTACAACACTACAAAATAACTATAAATTGGAGGAATTTGATACAATTTACACAAGTTTTTGTAGATGCAATTGCCTTTGATGTTTTGATGATGATGATGATGATGTGTTGCAATTGATGCAAATGGGCTTTTCAAGATTAAATTCAAGACAATACTTCAAGATTACAAGTCTCAATATCAAGATGATCACTAGAATATTAGGAAGGGAATTCCTAATTGAATTAGCAAAGGTTTGGCCAAGTGATTTAAATTAAAAAGTGTTTCTCAAAGGTTTTACTCTCTGGTAATCGATTACCAGAGGATGTAATCGATTACCAGTGGCCAAATACGTTTTATAACAGCTACAAAAATTTGAATTCGAAATTTTAGACTGTGTAATCGATTACACAATTTTGGTAATCGATTACCAGCAGTTAGTAAACGTTTTAATTCAAATTTTAAAAGTTGTAATCGATTACACAGTTACTGTAATCGATTACCAGACAGGATTTTCAGAAAAATAATTTTAAGAGTCACAATTTTTCAAAGGCTTTATTCATGACCACCAATGGTCTATATATATGTGACTTAAACACGAAATTGCTCAGAGATTTTGAGAACAACAAGTGTTTATCCTCTCAAAGAGCAAATTCATTTTATCCTCTTAAGAATTCCTTGGCCAATTCAATTGCAATTCATTAAGGAATTATTTGAGTGCTCAATCTGTAAAATCCATCTCTTTCTAGAGAGATTTGTTCTTCTTCTTCTTCTCATTCTCTAAGGGATTAAGAGACTGTGAGTCTCTTGTTGTAAAGGAATTCTAAACACAAAGGAAGGATTGTCCTTGTGTGTTTAGAACTTGTAAAAGGAATTTACAAGATAGTGGAACTCTCAAGCGGGTTGCTTGGGGACTGGACGTAGGCACAAGGGTGTGGCCGAACCAGTATAAAACTGAGTTTGCATTTTCTCTTCCCTTAATCTCCGTTATTTATTATTGCTTTATATTCATATTTAAATTGTTTCATTTGAATTAATATTTAAGAAGATTGTTATTAAGGGAATTCATAACTTGAGTAAAAAAGTGAAATAGATTTTTAATTAGGGGAAATAGTTTGGAATATCTTAATTCAACCCCCCCCCCCTTCTTAAGATATCTGAGGCCACTTGTCTAACAGTTTTATACACAAAAGTTAGTCGTATTCACCGACTAACACTTTGCAAATTAGTTGCCTATGTTTGGGATAAAGTAGAACGTGGGTTTATGACCAACAAAGGCATTGTTTTAGTATTCAAATTCTAGTGGTGTTGGGTTTGGTTCACGTTGTCACTGACAACACCTCCTTTTAGAATTTCTTCAACTCCTTTTGGCTCTACGATGTCCCAGACTTTCATTACGATCCTTCCTTTGATTGCTGGAAGGTGATTCAGAAGCTGAAAGCCAAAGCATACAATAGGGAATTTTTTTCAAATAGTGGAGATTTTGTTTCAATTGGTATGCATGTTGGTGTGATGTGTGACATACAGTGACATGATTATGTTTGTGTAGCTATATATGAAAGGGTAACTTTGGAATGAGACTAAATGTTAATTGTTAAATTTTTAAATGCAAAATCAATGACAATTGTGCCAACTTTAATTCGCTTAGAGGATAATTCAGTCTCTAATTTTTGGAGTCAATATCATTTAACAATTATTCACACATAATATAAGAAAATAACTAGTAAGGTATTACAGAAGAGACAAGGAGAGAAACAAAAGCGTTACCTAAGATGGGTTGTGTTACGACTAAAGAAACTATAAAGAGTTAATGGGCAATTAGGGTAAAAATGAAATGAATCGATGTTGGCTAGTGTATGGGAGCTAGAGAAGTACCAACTCTATCGTGGGTAAATATTTATAGACATTAAATGATATATCAATTTTTAAACCAACTCTATCAATTTTGCTATTTTTGTCTTGAGCTTCCCGAGATGATACTTTGCACAGTACCTATATTCAAATTCAAATGCATTAAATTATCAAAGACATAGAAGATAAACTCCAAACCAAAATTAGATCATAAGGCAAAGTGAGAAAAAAAAACATGCAACAAAAAAAAAATCACTGAGACCAAAGAAATCAGGTTTGTAAAAAATTAGTGACCAGAAAGAAGCATGCAACTCCTATCATCACAACATAAAAAAGGAGTCTTCAGCTAGATCCTACATAATAATAATAATAATAATAGTATGTTTGAAAAATCGAGGAGAAATAAGAAATTACTTCCAAAATGTGAAAGTTATAACTATTAGTTTCCGAGTAGAAAACATATGAGAAGTGGAACCACACACACTACAATCAAAGTAAACAACACATACCTCATCAAGCATACCAATTAGTTTGTCTTTCTTCATCTAAATTTCTTGTCTTTCTGTAGTTGATAGCTCTGAAAACCCGTTCTCAGTTTGGATTTTATCATAAACCATGCTAAGTTCTATCATATTTCTTGGAGCATAACCTTTATTTTTTCCTTGGAGGGATTTTGATTTCAGCAAGATGAACCATTTGAAAGTTTTTGTTTCCCTCTGTTATTCTGGATGCTAGCTTTGTATGTTAGATACCTTCAAGGCTTCAACATATAACTATTTCAATGCAAATTACGATAAAAGAACATAACAAAGCAAAAATGATTAAAACAGGATGAAAAATTTTGGGCTTTTCTAGTTCGATCAGAAGGAAATTTCTTTGTTGTCATTTCAAACATCAATTCATTTGATACAGGATGAAAAATTTTGGGCTTTTCTAGTTCGGTCAGAAGGAAATTTCCTTGTTGTCATTTCAAACATCAATTCATTCGATTGATCATTGTGTGTGTGTGTGTGTGTGTAAAGGTGTCACTGTCACAGATGTGAAAAATCAAATTTATAATGCCACAAACACACAAAATAGCAAATAAATATAATATAATAATCAAGAAAAAAAGAAGAAAATTATCTCATAATAGAAAATTCAAGTTGAGTTAAATGAACAGAGTATTTATCCACCAATGAATCATTCATCTCATGGTAAATAGTAAATATCAATCAACAATCACAATTTCTCCATTAAATGACCCTTAAGGTGTTTTTGTTTTGTTTCATTTAAAAAAAATAAAAGGAAAAATACACAATTGATTATACCAAAAAAATAGAGCTTCTTAATATTGAATGCACAGAGCAATCCAACCTGAAAAACATAATTATACCAAAATATATATATATATATATATATATATATATATATATATATATATATATCAATAATCCCAAGCAAATTGCAAGAACATCAGGAAAGAAGAGGGGACATAATTAGAAAGTGGCAGGAAAACTTACAAAGATTCCCAACACAGTGTTTCCAATGAATAAATACAAAAAATTCACTAATAATGGTAAGGCAGTGGTTAAGTCAATGTGAGAGAGGTCAAAATTCTGAATTGCTTTGAAGAGAACTATGGAGGTAGCATCATTTACTACCCCCTCCCTAAAGACCAGGCTATATAGTAAGGGAGTCTCATCCTAATTAAGAACCTGAAGCATCCATATACACATCATTATTTTTAGTACAATAAATGGAAAATTAAAACAAAGATTTGTTGTGTTTGTTTTGACATTTATACCTGCAACGTGCAAACAAAATTTGTTGCTGAAAATATTTCTCCAATTGCTGCATTCAGTTGACTCAGGTAAGTAGAGATAGGAGGGAAGAAGGAATTGTTCCAAGTTTGCATTTAAGTCCAACAAATTACTGTAAAAGAATGAGGTAATTTAAGCACACCTAGAAAATCACCAATCTTGAGGGAACCAATGTCTAATTTTTGAAAAAAGTGTATGGCATCTATTCAAAATAAATAAGATTTATAATCAAATTGGGACACAAAGGCGTTGAATACCAAATATGAATTGTTACTACTTTGTAATGTAATTTATAAAAGAAGCATTAGTTGATGACTTCAATTACCTAGTGATATTATGCAGAATGATATCAAAGTACCAACTGCACCAAAGAGCATTATAGCCATAAAATTGCGGAAAAATTGTTTCTTCTTCACCTGAAACCTGGAACGGTTAAAGAATAAATTGAAATTGAAGTCAGTCTAAGAGAAGCAAGCTCAGTCATTCAATTAAATCCATTCTGATTGAAGTATCAGTTCAGCGAATACAACTATTGATTTTCCTAAACTGTTGGAATCATTGTTTCCAACTAATCATAATGTAACTTAAATTATGCAGTTCAGCATGTAAATGAAAGTTGAATAAGGAAAATAATAAAAAAAGAAGCAAGAGTAGTGAACTAACCCGACATTGAAGATGATGGGTGGAAGAAGGTAAATGAAGAAAAGATCTTCACTAAAGACAAGCATATGAGAGTTTTTTCCTTCAGTAGGACATCTTTGGGGGACTACAAAATAGACCAACATGAACAATATCACTAATAATCTTAAGCTGCCAAAGTCAAACAAATATTACTTAAAACAATAGAATTATTAGTATTCTAAAATCTAAAAATTACTTCAGGGGTCAATCTAGAACAGAGCACAACAAAAAACTAAATGGACAATTGATCCATTTTAGGAGAAAATTATTTTTTAAATAGAGATCTATAACAATATTAACGATCATGTTATTGACAGAGACAAAAACATAACTATGAAAGATGATATTATGTGATACAACAATAATGAAAAATGAAAGATATTGACAAACATTTTAAGGAGAATTATTGTAAAAAAACAAATAAAATTAAGGAAAATGGAGTGTCTACAAATCATTACTGTTCAAAAATAATAAATCTGAGACTGACAATATATCAACCAAGAAAAAGAAAAGAGAGATATTATTGAAAAAGTAAAGCATGCATAGTTCCATTCTTAAATACCATATCAGGCAGCCAACATCAATGTCACAATCGAAAAAAATAACTATTAGTTAAGAAGAAAACATGCATAACAACAAACAAAATTAAAACCTTGCAAATAGAGACAAATAGTAATGAAACAAACATGCATAACAACAAAAGGGAAAAAACTTGTCTGTTGGATGCTTCTTTGTCGATAGCCTGATAAGCGGGAAAATAAAAAAGGAACCAAATTAGTTAAGAAGAAAACATGCATAACAACGAACAAAATTAAAACCTTGCAAATAGAGACAAATAGTACCGAAACAAATATGTACAACAGCAAAAGGGAAAAAAACTTGCTTGCAGGATGCTTCTTCGTTGATAGCCTGGTAAGCGGGAAGATAAAAAAGAACTAAAAACAAAGTGAAAAAATCAGTAAGAAAGCATAAACACGAAACAAAGAACTATAAATTACCAAGAAAACATACATAACAGAAAAGAAAAGTAAAACTTTGACCGTAAAAAAAATGCACAACAGCAAAAGTAAAACCTTTATTTGTGTGGCAAACCCAAAATGGAAAACCTCAGTAGCTGGAAAACTCAACAAAAAACAAAAGCAAAAATTGGAAGTGAAGATGAAAGAAACGAACCCCAAAATGAAGAAGAAAGAAAGCAAACGGAGGAAGCAAGTTGGTGAGGAAATGACGGAAACGGAGGAAGCAGGTTTCAAGTTGGTTAGGACATGACAGGAGAAGGCTGTAGAAGAAGGCACGTGGAGCAACCAACATAGGTTGAAGTCTCACGTGGAAATGCCCAAAAATCCAACAAACGAGCCACGTGTCAAACTCTTAGGTATGGGCACAATAGGAATTTCATTGGTCTTCTCTTTTATTATATAGTAAATAGATATAAGTGTTGGAGAGATGGAATCATGGAGCATGTTTACGTAGTGAGTTCGGCATTGTCCCATGAAATAAGTGAAACATACTAGAAGGGAGGTTGAGTAATATGTATGTGTAACTTATAAATTTCTTTGAAATCTTTTTGCAAATATAAGTTACAAAGCAAGTTCACAAATGACTCATCCAAAGACTAAAACGGGAGGAAAAGATAAAAGCATAAGGTCAAGAATAATCATTTTTATACTAATTCTTAAGTTACGTTTAATTCTCTTTCAACCTAAAATTTTTTAGAATTTCATTATCAATAATTGAATACAAACAAATCTTCTTTCCCAATTATACTTTTTAGTTATAGATCATTTTTTACATAACAACAATCTCTCTCCCAAAAATTATTAACCTAAGTACTCTTTAGTCACGAAGTTATTTTTGACTTTTTCAAACAATAATGTTTGAAAGATTTATAAAAAAATCAATTCAAGTGAAGATAAACATTTATAACATAAAACAAAAATGATTGAGCTTTTTGTTGTAGATTATTGTCCAATAACTTGGATTGAAACATCGTTACTTTGTTATTCTTCAAAGTTCAGTCTTGGTATACACAGTTTTCATTGAAAAAGGTGACCGTGATGAAAATGAGTGCTTTGGTATATATAGTTTTCATTGAAAAAGATGACCATGATGAAAATGAGTGCCTTGGTATATATAGTTTTCATTGAAAAAGGTGACCGTGATGAAAATGAGTGCCTGTTGATATTTTTCCTATTAGGAGATACAACAATTCTACTTTTGACGCATATGCTTTTAGTGAAGAGAGAAAAACATAAAGGTACATTTCTTAATTTGTGAGCAGCGTTGACTTAGGGATGTGTTCAATCTACCTTATAATAGATACTTGAAATTCAAATAATGAGACGATTTCAAAAAGTATCATTGATTAGAGCATATGTATACATCTTTGTGTTGGATGAAAGAAAACTTAGTATAAATATAAATTTAAGTGAAAATTCTCTTTATCTTTTGAACGAAACAAAACGCAATACATTGGATGTTGAATTTCTATTATAGCGCGTTGGAAGCTAAATTTGACTTGTGAAATTTTCTTAAAGCATAAGTAAACGAAACGATTGGCTTTATGTACATATAATTTTTTAATGATATAATATTAATATATTAACTTATATACAATACTAAATATTAAACATATATTAAAACATGTATGGTTACACGTTTGAATCTTGATCGAGTATTCCTAGATTCTCTACTTATTTCATTTTGGTCGAAAAATATTATTTTAGTATTATAAATTTATTTTTGTAATTAAATTTTTAATATTATTTTATGTGTTATTTAAATTCTATTTACATCTAATAAGTATAATTTAATTGATAACACATATTGAATTGGTTAAGTTATAAAATAATAATAATTTAATTATTATCATATAAAATATATATTTGAATAGGAATGAAGTGTCTTATGTAATTAGTTAGACACGGTAAGAAAACTCTTATCCGTGGGTACCCATCCGAATTCGTCCTGACTTTGACGGGTAATACCTGAATTGACCGGATATGGGTTCGAGTTTTTCTCGATAACCAAAAGTCGAATACAGGTACGAGTATAAGAATACTGTTAGTATAAAGTAATAAGAAGAGAAAGGAATAAAGAGAAGAGAGAAAACACAAAGTTTAACGTGGTTCAACATACAATGTATGTGCCTACGTCCACGGCTACGGCTACACTAAGAGAACCTTTTATTACTTGCACATATAAAAGCTTACAAGGTGTCTCTATATATAACACTAATGAGACACAAGTTTTTACAAACCAAGCGATGTGGGACAAAGAAACTAAGACCACAAACTCTAACAATTCTCCTACTTAGGGTCTAAGTTTTAAAATCTAGCAACTCCTTGTAAGCAATGAGTCCATTGACTTTTTACCTAATGTAGCACCTTTATCTTCAATTATCCTTGAAGGCCAACTGAGGCAATGCAAAGCCTTAGCTTGTCAGTTGTAACAACTTTAGTCAACATATTTGCTAGATTCTTTGATCCTAAGATTTTCAACAAAGATAAGTCTCCATCATTTATCAACTCCCTGATAAAATGGTATCTTAATTGAATATGCTTGCATCTAGAATGGAAGACTGGATTCTTAGCAAGACTTATAGCACTTTGACTGTCACTAAACATTGAAGCATTATCTTGGTCTTTCCCTAATTCATTGAGAAAATTCTTTAGCCAAATCATCTCCTTAGTTGCTTCTGAGATAGTTATGTACTCGGCTTCCGTGGTTGAGAGAACAACTCTATTTTGAAGTTTAGGCTTCCAACTCACAGCAGTACCTCCCAAAGTAAAAATGTAGTCTGTGGTGCTTTTCTTGGTATCAAAATCTCTTCCCAAGTCTGCATCTGAAAATCCCTGTAAAGTGAGATTGCTTTTCTGAAGCATAAACACATCTCTGAAGTACCCTTCAGATATCTGAGTATTCACTTTACGCCTTCCCAATGCTCCTTTGCTGGATTTGATAGGAACCTACTGACAACTCCCACTACATGTGCTATGTTAGGTCTGGTGCACACTATAGCATACATCAAACTCCCGATTGTTGATGCATATGGTACTCTTGACATGTAACATTTTTCTTCATCTGTCTGCAAAGATTGCTTCTTTAAAAACTTCAAATGAGATCCCAAAGGGCTATTCCTGGTCTTAGAATCTTCAAGGTAAAACCTGTCAAGCAACTTGTGTATATCTTTCTCCTAAGACAACTTCAAAATTCCTTCTGATCTGTTTTTAATAATTCTCATACCAAGGATTTGTTTAGCTAGACCAAGATCCTTCATTTCAAAGTTTTCTGCCAATTGCTGCTTCAACCTGTTAATTTCTGCCATACTAGATCCTGCAATCAACATGTCATCAACATGCACGACAAGGATAACATAACTATTAGTATATTTCTTAACATAGCAGCAATGGTCCATGTCACATCTGTTGAATCCTGAGTAGCTCATAAACTCATTAAACTTCTTATACCACTGCCTCGGTGCTTGTTTCAAGCCATATAAACTTTTATGAAGCTTGCACACAAGATTCTCCTTGCCTGACACTTCAAAACCTTCTGGTTGGGTCATATAGATGTCTTCCTCTAAATCCCCATGCAAGAATGTAGTTTTAACATCTAACTACTCCAAGTGAAGATTCTCTGCAGCTACAATACTTAGAATAATTCTGATGCTAGTCATCTTTACAACTAGAGAGAAGATCTCTGTGAAATCAATTCCTTGTTTCTGCTGAAACCCTTTCACCACAAGTCTCGCCTTGTATCTTCTTGTACCATCAGATTCTTCCTTTAGCTTATAGACCCACCTATTCTGTAACGCTTTCTTTCCTTCTGGCAATTTAGTTAGAGACCACGCCTTATTCTTCTGAAGGGATCTCATCTCATCTTTCATTGCTAGCTCCCACTCAATAGAGTCATTCCCCTGCGTAGCCTCAGTGAAACATTCTGGCTCACTAATATCAATTAACAACAAATAATGCAATGAAAGGGAATACCTATTTGGTGGTACTGAAATTCTGCTAGATTTTCTTAGAGAAGTTGATGGTTTTGGTTCTGACTCAACCTCTACGCCTGTACACTGGTTTTCGTTGGCTACATCACTTTTTGAAATTTCTTCAAGTGTTGCTTTCTCAGAAATTTCTGACAGTTTACTTGCACATGTAGATTCTGCAGAAAATCTGTCCTTATAAAATAAGTTCTAATTAAAAGTAACATTCCTGCTTCTGATAACTTTCTTGGTTTGGTCATCCCAAAACCTGTAGTCATACATGTCAGATCCATAACCAATAAAATAACACTTCCTCACCTTCGGATCCAATTTATCTCTACTATTAGAGTCTGTTAGTATATATGAAACATAACAAAAAATTCTCAAATGTGAAAGTTTTACCTCTTTTTCAGACCATACTTCTTCGGGCAACTGATAATTCAAAGGAACTGATGGTCCTCTATTGATGAGATATGCTGCTGTGTTTATTGCTTTTGCCCAGAATGCTTTAGGCAAGCCAAATTGGATCTGCATACACCTCACTTTCTCGTTCAAGGTTCTATTCATCTTTTCTGCAACACCGTTTTGCTCAGGTGTTCCAGGTATTGTCTTGATTATTCTGATCCCATGTTTTGAACAAAAGTCTTTAAACTCCTGACTATCATACTCCCCGCCATTGTCATATTTTAGACTTTTAGACCTGTCTGATTTTCAACTTCTGTTTTTCACCTTTTAAACACAGAAAACACATCAGATTTATTTTTAAGAAAATAAACCCATACCTTTCTGGTAGAGTCGTCGATAAAGGTGACATAATAGCGTGAGTTTCCAATAGATTTCACTAGGGTTGGCTCCCAAACATTTGTGTGCACCAATTCTAGCCTTTCAACTTTAGGAGTCTTCCCTGCCCTTGAGAAGCTGACCTTTTTCTGCTTTCCAAGGATACAGTGTTCACAAACACCAACACCAACATGCTTCAGGCTTGGTAGCTTACCCTTTGCCGCCATAAGCTTCATTCCCTTTTCACTCATGTGTCTAAGTCTTTGATGCCACATGGTTGAATTATTGACAACCTCAGTAACTGCTATCATATCCTCATCTGCAATCATGTAAAGAAATCCTCACTTCTTTCCACGAGCCACAACGAGATTGCCTTTTGTTACCTTCCAAGCTCCATCTCTAAAAGTGGTGTGATGCCCCTCATCATCCAACTGCCCTATAGATATTAAATTTCTCTTTAAGACGGGAATATGTCTGATATTGTGCAATGTCCATAGGGATCCACTGGAGGTCTTGATGTTGATATCACCTTTTCCGACAATGTCAAAAGATTTTCCATCTGCAAGGTAAACTTTCCCAAATCTTCCAGAAATATAGTTAGACAATAAATCTTTACAGGGAGTGGTGTGGAACGACGCACCTGAGTCCATGATCCATGAATCAACAGGACTATCCAAACAACAAATTAATGCATTATCAAATTCATTAGTTGTTGCATTTGCGGATTCATCATCATCGCGCTTCTTGTTTTTGTGTGACTTGTTCTTCTTTGGTGCCTTGCACTGATTGCTAAAGTGACCTCTCTTGTCACAATTTCAGCAAGTAATGTCACTTTGAAATTTTCTCTGACCTTTCCCTTTTGACTTTGATCTGCCTCGACCATTCTGACCTTTCTGGGTAGTCCTTCCCTTGCCTTCAGTATTCAATGTTGAATTGGAAACATGACTAGAAGATTCTTCTGAATCTCTCTTGCGAACATCTTCGCTTAAGATCAAGTCACGAATGTCACTAAGCTTTAATGTGTTCTCCCTTGTAGAACTACTAACTACCGTAACAGTTGCAACCCAACTATTCGGTAGTGATGACAATAGAATCAATGCCTTCACCTCATCCTCAAATTTAATCTGCACTGATTCCAACTAAGCAAGAATAGTATTAAATTCATTAATATGATCAGTTGCAGAGATACCTTATCCCATCTTGAGGTTGAACAACCAGCGCATCAAGTATACTTTGTTGGCTGCCGACGACTTCTCGTACATATTTGATAACGCCTTCATTAAGCCTGCAATAGTCTTCTCGTTTACGATGTTGAACGCAACGTTCTTGGCTAATGTCAATCTAATCACGCCAAAAGCCTGTCGATCTAGCAAGTTCCATTCTTCTTGCTTCATGTCGTTTGGCTTAACCCGTGATAAGGGCTGATACAACTTCTTTTGATATAGATAATCCTCTATCTGCATCTTCTAAAAGCTAAAATCTCTGTCATTGAACTTCTTGATCTTCACCTTTCTCTTTTCTAATGCCATTGCTCCCACTGCCTCCTCTAGACTGAGAAGATTCCCACTAATTCCTTTAAACTAAGGAAATCCCGTGGAGTAACCAAAAGCTCTTATATCAGTTGTTAGTATAAAGCAATAAGAAGAGAAATGAATAAGGAGAAAAGAGAAAACACAAAGTTTAACGTGGTTCAGCACACAATGTATGTGTCTACGTCCACGGTTACACTAAGAGAACCTTTTATTACTTGCAAATATAAAAATTTACAAGATGTCTCTATATATAACACTAATGAGACACAAGTTTTTACAAACCAAATGATGTGGGACAATGGAACTAAGATCACAAAATCTAACAATTACTTCATCCGCCTCGACCTCGAACCCGGACCCGCCCCGCCACTTAAATTTTTTAGAATTTTTGCATAATTTAATCAAAACACTTAGAATTTTTATTGCTAGTTAATTTTATTTTAGAATTTTTACTTAATTTAATATTCTTTTCTTAACGATTTTTGTAGACACATGCGTTATGATAAATTTATTGATATATAAATAGTTAAAAATAAATGTTTAACAATCAATTTATTTTTTCTAAAATCAAGTTTTTAATATTTTTTTATAAAAAAATTATTTTTCTAATTTGAATCGGGTAGAGGACGAGGTCGGACATACCCGATACTCGACAGGTACGAGAATGAGATAACAAATTTTAATCCGTCGGACATTGGGTACGAGTAAGAGGACATATTGGAGAGTCGGGATTGAGGAGATGGTCCCCACTCCACCTCATTGTCATGTCTATAATTAATCTCTCTTGATCCAAAGTATGAGAACTTATAAAAATTCCACCAAAACTTATAAAAAATACCTTAAAATTTAAGGAGAAATTAAAGATCTTAATTAATTATGATGATTAATTAAAAAAATATTTTATCATTATTGTTTTATTGACACCAATTCAACTGCTGTTCAATTAACTAATAAAAAACAACAACTGTTCAATTATTCATTTTTTAATGCTTAGACATGTGACTGATTTTTAAAATATTGGCTCTAACTCACAACCAAACACATTAGTAGTCTATAGACTATAAACAACTAGCAGTAACGTTAAATTAGTTTTAAAAAAAAACAGAAGAAAGAGAACATAACGTTAAATTTGTGTTCTAAAAAAACCTTCTAAAATATATTTTCAATTTCTAATGAATATAAAATTTTTTTCATTAAGTTTTTAGTAAAATAATAATTTTATTTTTAGTTCTTTGATATTTTTTAGTCTAAAATAAATTAATAAATTTTATATTTATTATCTGATAATTTTTTATTTGTTATTAATTTTTTAGAGGAACTAATAATAAATAAAAATTTATCTGAAAAAAACGTCAAATTCAATAATTTGAGTATTTATAAAAAAAATCAATATATTCTAACCTAAAAAATATTACGAAAAATCTAAAAAAAAGACAAATACTAACCTATATCCTTAATATTGATTAAAGAAGTAAAAAAATAAATATTTTTATTTGAATACATAAAATTATATTCCCTATTTCCATTATTTTTATAATAATTACGGGCTAGAAAGACAAAAACAAAAGTTATTGTAAGAAAAAATAATGTGTATAAATAAGAAGAGTGCCGACAGAAGAACGGAATACAAGGAAGAAGGTCTCAAGGTCATATATTCCTCGTTTCAGTTTCACTCTCTCCTTTTCCTTTATCCGTTGTATCCAAACACGGCCAAACAAACAAACACATAAAAGGAACCCAAAAAAACAAAAAGAAATATCTAGCGTAGATTCCTCCCTTTCGCCATTCTCTTCTCCCTCACACCATGATTATCCCTGCAACCTGCTAAAGCAAAACACCGAAAACGAAAACAAAAACCAAACAATCCCTAAACTCCTTCCCATGGCTCACCACCAACTCATCGACACCCTCACCTCTCACATCTCACTCTACCATTCCCAATCCCCAAACCCTAACCCCAACCCTAACCCTAACCCTCGATCATCCATTTTGAAATGGTTTTCTTCTCTTTCCATTCACCACCGCCAGGCTCATTTAACAATCGTGGATGCGAATTTCGTTCAGATCCTTCTCCAGATGCTCGCGAAGCTCCGATCTCACGGCCACGGCTCCTTCATCCTCCTCCCTGATCTGCCCTCGCGCGACAACCTCCCCACCCTCTGCTTCAAGAAGTCCCGCGGCCTCCTCGCCCGCGTCGCTGACTCGGACGCCGCTGGGCGGGCCGTCTTCGAGTCCTCCCGCCTGTTTGACTCGCGCGAGGGCGAGGAGGCCGCCATTGCCACGCTGCCCTCGGCCAGGCGGCTCGACGCGCTGGCGCTTGCCGAGGGCTTCGTCGGGGACGTGGACAGGTTCGTAGAGGCCATGGACCGGATTTCCGGCGGTGGGTTCCTCCGCGGGGAGGAGGCCGAGCTCGGCGAGGACTGGGTGGAGTTGCATTGGCTGAAATCGAAGGGATACTATGGAATTGAGGCGTTTATTGCGAATAGGATCGAGGTTTCAATGAGGTTGGCGTGGTTGAATTGCTGTGGAGGGAGGAAAAGGGGTGTGAAATTGAAGGAGAAGATGGGTGCTGCGGGTGTTGGGGTGAATGTGTTTTGGAGGAAGAAGGGGTGTGTGGATTGGTGGGGGAATTTGGATGCTGGGACCAGGAGGAAGGTCATTTCCACCTTCCTCATGAAAGCTGCAAAACCCTTGGTACTTTTCTGGGAACTTATAGAACTGTTAGTGTGATGTGTGAATAGTTGGTGATATCTGCTTAACTTATTTCCATTTTGTTGGCACTTTCCTGGGAACTCATGGAACTGTTAGTGTGATGTGTGAATAGTTGGTGATATCTGCTTAACTTATTTCCATTTTGTTGGCCCTGGGAACTCATGGAACTGTTAGTGTGATGTGTGAATAGTTGGTGATATCTGCTTAACTTATTTCCATTTTGTTGGGACTTTCCTGGGAACTCATGGAACTGTTAGTGTGATGTGTGAATAGTTTGTGATATCTGCTTAACTTGTTTCCATTTTGTTGGCACTTTCCTGGGAACTTATGGAACTGTTAGTGTGATGTGTGAATTGCTTAGTTAGTGATAACTGGTTAACTTATTTCTATTCTGGGAAAAATTACAGTTCATGGAATATTTCTAGGGAACGTGTAAAACTTAGAATTTTAAAAGTAAAGTAAACAGTTGTTTTACGGTTTTATCTTAAAAGCTCCATTTCAATGCTACAATTGATCAGTTGAGAATGAGAGGAAGAGAGAAGTTAGGATATGGAACGTATTTTTAAAAGCTATTTTTTCATTTTTTTCTTTTATAAAAATTTAAAGTTTTCCTCAACAAACTTTTCCTTGTAAGGAGAAGAAAAGCTGTAACAAACTGGACTAAATACTATCTAAATTGTGGAATTGGTGGAATAGTTAATAAAAGTTGATAGTTGGAATACATCGATGATGTTACCCAGTGATTAAAGAATTGGAATGCTTTTATTGAAGAGGGTAACATTTAATGTTATGAATGTTACTAATGCATACATTGTAATTTATGGGAAGAAAAATTCTGTAATCTTTGCCCCGGCAATGATTAGCAAATCCATTAGGATAGTTCAACTTGGTTTCATTTTGTTGTGGTGTATATTTTGAGTACCGGTAGTGTCATGCTTACAATTGTAACTGTTGACTTAATTGGATCAACTATATTTTTATATTTGCCCAAATTTGGCTACCTGAACAAGTTTGGAAAAGTGGTGAGGGAGTGCAATTTTTTTTCCACTGTACACTAGGAGTAAAATCTAAAAAAGTGACAAATCATTCAAAGTAATATGCAACCATTCATTCTTTGTCAATTATATCAGAACATAATTATGGTTCTACAAGATTGTGTAATTCCTTAAAAGGAAATTTTTGGAATGTCAAAGAGGAGCTTCAATGTAAAACTCATTTTTAGTGAACTTTGATATGTGCACCCATGGTTTTGGCCTTTTGGGATCACAAAGCTACTTCCTTTTTCTTTCGTTTTAAGCTTAATTGATGTGTGAACATTAATGAATGCACTGGTGGTGTTTACTGCTAGTGATGATGTTCATTATAAAGTACATTCTTAACTTTATAGTTATTTGTGGCTATATAAGATAGTTTTTCATTTTTGGGTGGGGAGGGATTGCCGACTTGTTAGGAGAAAAGGGGACTGGAGGAATAGAAGAGGTCCACATAATAATCACTTATGCCTTTACTTTTGAAATTGGACTTGTTTCATATTTTAGCTGCTGATGTTTATTGTGGTACCTTGAATTTGCTGATACTTTGATATTGTTAAAGATATACTTATAGTGAAAACTTAGAGTTGTCTTTTGGAATTTTATTTTATATAGCTTTTGATAATTAGGAATTTGTATTTTATCCAAAACAATATTGACTGTAGTAAAAAATATAGGAATAATTTAATATAATAAGTATCTGTATAAAGAGAAGAGTACAATGATTTAGAAGGCCAAAAAAACTCTCACATTTCTCTCTTTTTTTAAACAATATTCTAAGATTTATAAATGAATCTCTAAATAATGTAATAAATTGGATGAAATTTGGTCCAACCACATTTTATTCCAGCTAACTACTTCCATGCTATCAAGATGTTAAAGCTCCTTTGGAATATCTAATCTTGGATGTGATGAGTAGTTTTATACTTTCTGTTTTTATGACTTCTCAATATCAGGGTTTGTTATCAGTTAGTATATTCTTACATGTTATGTTCTAGGTTAATATATTTTTATGGCCTTCTCTAGGTACTAGGCTGACTTATTTTTCATAAGTTTTCAGACTCATGATGTTTTGGAAGTGGCAAGTAGTTCCTCTGAAGATGAGATTTGGCTATACAGTATGGGAGTGGATAAATTACTGCAAAGCAATCATCCTGTGCCATCTAAACGTAGCATTTCCGCTCTTCCTGCCGATATGGAATTTGGAACAGTTATTTCGTCAGTCACTTTTTGTAAAAAACCTGCTGCTTTAGCCAGAGCCTTTAATTCTTTATTAGTACTTCATGATGTTAATATGATGGTTACATCAAGTCTTAATAGTGAATATGACATAGAAAACCTTTTCTTTAGTTCGTTGGGTTCTGTCTGTACGATATCTGATTGTATATTAAGAAAAATGCGGGGATTTCTGATGGTTATTTCACTTGACTGCACAAAACTTGAACTATTAGGAGAGGAACATGACAAGTCTTCATCAGGTAAACCTAAAGAAAAGCCTAGTGTTTCTAACCGTAAAAAGAAGGGACGAAATCGCAATAATAAAAGGCAAAATCCTGTCTCTAAGACTTGTGTGGATGATATTTCACATGAAAATCCACTGAAGGTACTAATCTTTATTTAAAGAGATGGCTGAAATAATTTTATCCCATTAATGCTACCAATTGCAATTCTGATTTGTTCCATATGATATTACAGGACATTGATTGTAAAGTGGATAATAAAAAGAAGACTGATTTAGTGGCATCCAGTGAACTTCCTGCTGTTCATATGGGGAAGGAGATTTCTATGGAGTTCCCATCATCAACTGTAAAAATGGTTGCAAATCTTTTTTCTTTAATCTAATTCATATTTCATGTTAAAGATTTAAATGGTTTTTAACTAGCCACTTGTCATCAGGATCATACTCAAGGATTGGATATTGGCAAAATAAAAGTACGGACCACTTCAAGAAGTAGAAAAGAGAAAAATAAAAGTAAAAATATTCTCATCAGTGCAGGTGGAGATTCTCAAAAGTCAAGTATCCATGCTGCCTCTACCACAGTTATTTCTGAAGGTGAGGTGGCAATATGTGATAGGTTTTTGAATAGTTCTACCATTCAGAATGTCAAAAATGACAATGCAATTGGTAATGACATCCTTGCTTCAAATTCAAGCCTTTGTAGTTCTCTTAGTGGGCTTAGTAGGGAGAACAGTTCTACCAGGAAAGTTGAAGGAAAGACTGAAGATCTTGCTGAAAGTGGCAATAGTTTAGGTCCTCAGTGTTGTTTATTGTCAGATGAAAGGAAAACTTTATGTTCTGGATTAGATACTTTAACTTGTGACATAGATTGTACTGCTGCTACAACTCCTCCTGTACCTGCGGTGAAACAAGGTAGTTTCTTCAGCAAGGAAGATACCTGTCCTTTGAACTCATCATGTGCTGCCAAAGCTGATTTAAAGACCACTGTTCCTGACAAACCAATTAGAGAGGTTAATGCAAAAGAATTTGGGTTGTTGAAGGAGCGTGATAGATGTCTATTTGAAAGTAGAAATTCAGCTTTCTCAAAGTGCAGTCCATATGAGTGGCCTGGCTTACCTTCTATCTATTTTCCATCTTTTAACTCACATCTCCCTCCTGCCACAGATAGATTACATCTGGATGTTGGGCACAATTGGCATAATCACTTCTGCCACCCATTTGTTCCCACATTACAGCAGGCAAGAAATCCTCCTATTGAAGGTGGGTGCAACCCAATCCTGTCTCGTCCTATTCCTATGAGTTTTGACTGGCCCCCAGTTTTTCGTGGTGGCATGACCCCATCACCAAACTATAACTATGACTCTGGTTTTATATCTAGGAAGCAATGTACCTTTTCAAAAGGATTGGCTGTTCACAACATGCAGGTTGATGCAACTGCTCCTGATGATGAAAGAAAATATTCCGGGGATGTATGGGATTTACCTGATCTGACAAATACATTGGAGCTAGCTGATGAATTTGACAATCACTGTGTATCTGAGGAAGAGTATGAGGTTCATACTGTTTCTGGTATAGATTATAATCAATATTTTGGTGGCGGTGTAATGTACTGGAACCCTTCTGACTATCCAGGGAAAGGTTTCTCCCGGCCTCCCTCGCTTAGCTCTGATGACAGTCTATGGGCTTTGCGTGATGCTGACATGAATAGGACGGTGGATGATATGGTTGCTTTCTCTTCTTCGTATAGTACGAATGGTTTAACATCACCCACTGCTGCTACATTTTGTTCTCCTTTCGATCCTGTAGGAACTGCTACCCAGACTATTGGTTATGTGATGTCAGGTAATGAAGTACCTGGAAAGATGCTGCATTCTTCTTCAGTTACAGATGCAGCAGTGGATGAAGATACTTCTGGTTCTTTGGGTAATAATTTGCCTGGAGAAGTTGAAGGAAAGGCAGGTGATTCACATCCATATCCTATTCTACGGCCAATAATTATTCCTAACTTGTCAAGGGAAAGGTTTGATCATAAAAGTCCCTGTGTTCCTCCCTCCAGGCGGGAGCAGCCTCGTATAAAGCGGCCACCATCGCCTGTAGTGCTTTGTGTTCCACGTGCACCTCGTCCACCCCCACCATCCCCTGTGAGTGACTCCAGGAAACACAGGGGTTTTCCCACTGTTAGATCTGGTAGTTCCAGCCCTAGGCACTGGGGAATGCGAGGCTGGTATCATGATGGGAGTAATTTTGAGGAAGCATGTTTAAGAATGGATGGTGCTGAAGTTGTGTGGCCTTGGAGAAGTAATAATCTTGCGGTGCGACCTTTGATTCAGCCTTTACCTGCTGCCTTGCTGCAGGACCGCCTGATTGCATTGTCACAGATAGCACGTGACCAGGAACACGTAAGAAAGATCCTTACTCAAGTCTTACTTTTTGTGTATATGTTGGTGTTCATTGTGGGTTTTGAATTATACAGCCAGATGTCACCTTCCCCTTGCAACCTCCAGACTTACAAAGCTGTTCTGCACAGAGTGCATCTTTAACTTTGATGCATGGCATTCTACATGATGAGATTGACTCTTTCTGTAAACAGGTACAGGGCTTATTTGTTATACTTAAAAAACATACTTGCACACTTCTCACATACTCCTTTGCAAGCTAGTGGATAACATCCCGTCCATTCTAATTTTTTCCCTGAATGATCCACATTTGAACTTTACATAGGTTGTTTTAGTATCTTTATCCTTATATTTTCATCATTGTTTCTTATCAGCATTCCAGTCCTTTGTTTAAAATCTTTCCAAATAGAATTGCTATTGAATCTGTAGAAACCTTATATTTCTTGATATCATCACCCGAAACCTAATCATGTTACTTATAATTATTATAATGGACTCCAGGTTGCTGCAGAAAATATGGCCAGGAGGCCTTACATTAATTGGGCTGTCAAGAGAGTTACACGATTTCTGCAGGTTCTGTGGCCCAGATCCCGTACAAACATATTTGGTTCCAATGCAACTGGTATGTCCCTTCCAACAAGTGATGTTGACCTTGTGGTTGGTCTCCCTCCAGTGAGAAACCTGGTAAATTTTTTCCTTTTTTCTCATGTTTGTGGTACTTGCCATGTCATTACTATGATGGATTAACACTCTTTCTTTAACTTCTGAAATAAAATATTCAGGAACCTATTAAAGAAGCTGGAATACTGGAAGGTCGTAATGGAATTAAAGAAACGTGTCTTCAGGTAATATTGGCAATAAATGAGGCTTTACTTTTGACTCTCCATCTACCTGTTGCCTGTTGCCTGTTGGGTGTGCACATCTACATTAATAGGATTTGTATTAGAATTTGAGTTGGCACTTGCCATGAATATATGAAGTGCACTATGATATAAAATAGTCTGCACTTGCCCTGCCAGTTCATTGACTTGTTTCTTTCTCTTTCATACTTTACAAACTGGTTTTTTATTTGAAATAAACTGGAAGCTAGTTGGTGGTGTGGACCTTTATATTTTGGATAGGCTTGAATTGAACATGACTTTCCTGAAAATTGAGACATTAAAACATATTTTGCTTTACCTCTCAATCTTCCTGCACAACTTGCGTGTTACAGATCTTGTTAATTAATCTTTCGAATTCTGTTTGAATGATATTTTATTTGATCGACATGCAAAGAGAATTTTTTATTGCATTGCTGTTTATTCTTTGTCTTCTTCTTTGTAACGAAATTGTTGGTGGATATAATGATTTCTGCTTCCTAGTTTGTATATATTTTATCAATAGTAATAATAAGAACAAGAAGATTTTCTGTATATCAGACAATTGATGCCATTATGTTTATTTGCCAGCATGCAGCTAGGTATCTTGCCAATCAGGATTGGGTGAAAAATGATTCTCTGAAGACAGTGGAAAATACAGCTGTAATACCTCTTCTCTCTCTTAAGCTGTTAATTGTTATTATCTACTTAATAAGTGTACTCTTATCTTGATTTCTGATAAGATATCATTCTGTATCTTTTTTCTATCAGATTCCTATTATTATGCTTGTGGTGGAAGTACCTCAGGATGTTATTACCTCTTTAGCTCCTATGATACAGTCGTTAAATGAAGAGCCACATTGTACTCCTGGAGAACATGGTAATGACAATCAATCTGATAGCATTCGGTTAGAAGATTCGGCTTTGCCCAAAGGCTCCCAAATGAAATTTGATGCCTTGAAATCGAAATCAGTTAGACTGGACATCAGCTTCAAGTCCCCATCACATACTGGACTCCAGACTACAGAAATGGTGATTTTCCAATGTCTATAGGGCCCTCAATTACATAAACTCTTCCTGTTTCTGTGGTTATTTATATTGTTTTTTCTTTTTCTGTTGGATACCTATCCATCTTTTGGTCAAAAGGACATGCAAGCTTGCGTGTGTGCACCATATGCATGCACACACACAGATGTATGCCCTAGTTCAAGAAGAGAGTAACCTGCTTTATTTGTCTAATCATAAATCTTGAAGAAATTTCTTTATTTATTTGATTGGGATAGACTATTTTTTGGAAAATAATTTTTTCCCCAAATCTCACTCAGGAAGTTGGAAAAATTTCTTTGAAGTTGTACCAAACATGCTAATTTGTATGAACAAATACCTTCAATTTTTTTATTAAATTATCTTTTTTTCACAAATATATTTTAACCCCAAGCCTAAACTTAGGGTGGGTTGTTAGGATTGCTTTGTTACATATGTAGAATGCAGAATTAGATGGCTACCTGTGAAATGGTCCACTTATTTTAACAACATTGATGAGAAGAAATGCAACAAAAATTGTACTTCAAAGAAGCTTGATGTCATATATATAAAATGCTTTGATTTATATCTTATATTTTCCTCTTGTACCTCCTCCCTGGAATATTTTTAAATAATTCAGCTTGATCCCATGGTTTAGTTAACATATCACAAGAACTTGGATTAGACACAGCATAACACAACTATTTTTTATTTTTTGTGTTGATTGTTAAGAGCAGCAGAACTGAATAAGTCCATTGGTTGGGATTGTTGAGATCCAATGGGCTGTCAACAAAATCAACTATAAGTGAATTAGTTGTTCTATATTCATCTTTGATACTGTACTTGAGGTCAAATGTATCATGTGGTTCTCTTTATTTTGCTTGGTAATTCAAAGTAATGATACTGCTTCCTGTAGGTTAAGGAGTTGACAGCGCAATTTCCTGCTGCTACACCTCTTGCTTTGGTACTAAAACAGTTTTTGGCTGATCGGAGCCTTGATCAGTCCTACTCTGGTGGCTTAAGTTCCTACTGTTTGGTATGCATGATTGCTTCCTTTTTCAGTCAATTTTCATTTCTCGATGAATTTTCTTAGTCCCTTTTCTACTGTAGTAACACAAATTGACCTAGCTTTTCAGATAGGTTATGAAGATTTGAAGAGTCTTTGATTTTATTACATTTTCAGATCTATCTGCAATTGCAACTGGCATGATAATTGTTTCATATAATCTTGTCCTCAGTAGTTTAGTGATAATCAGTGGAAAAAGTGAAGAAAAAAAAGATTTTTATGATCTCAGTTTCTTTGGGAATATGTGCTTTAGATTCACTTGCTTTTTGAAATTGAGGCGGAAGCTGTGTAGGAAACACACTTTAACATATCTTACTGTCTTCCTCTTAAACCCAATTTTTTTTTGCAACTATGTTGCTCTTGAAAAATTTTCTTTCTGGATTTAATGAGTCTGCTTTGTCATTGTCATTGTTTTAGTCTGGATCTGCTAAACTCACATTTGTTTTTGTTTTGTATTTTGTATTCAGGTCTTACTAATTATACGATTTCTTCAGCATGAGCACCATCTTGGCCGGCCAATCAACCAAGTAAACTTTGATCGCTCTAGTTATTCCAGTCTGTATCTGTTGATGGCCATCGTGGACTAATAATAATAACATTTTCTATCATCTTCTAAATTATTATGAAACTAAGGGTAGAATGCCAGAATTTAAAGAGAATGAAAAACTAGACTTTACTCTTATTTTGATTTTTCTTTTAATCAAATGAGGATTTAGTATAAAAAAACAAGCTGGGTTATGAAGAGCTGTAGTTTTTACTTCCTCGGCTCCTTTTTTCTTTTTTTATTTCAGATATTTTACTGTTACTAAATAAGTTTCTCTTACATTTTCTGGCAGAATTATGGAAGCCTTCTGATGGATTTTCTTTACTTTTTTGGGTGAGAGAACTAGTCATAATTATTTATTTTATTGTTGCTACTAGAGAGGACTTGTATAATCTTATTTTTTTTTGTTAGAATTCAATTCAACGGTTTTTCTTTTAGGAATGTGTTTGATCCTCGCCAAATGAGAATATCAGTTCAGGGAACTGGACTTTATATAAAAAGAGAAAGAGGTTGTAGGTAATATAGAAACCAAACTTTTTATCTGCAGTGCGATATGATTCCTTTTTCTCCAGCTAAATGATAATTACCTTCTTTACAGCATTGATCCAATTCACATAGATGATCCTCTTTTTCCAACAAATAATGTGGGAAGGAATTGCTTCCGAATACATCAATGTATTAAGGTATTGATTACCAACATGTTTTCCATATTTCAGTTCTCATACTTGGCCTTTGCTATGCCATGATGACAGGAAAAAGAAACCTGTGGTTGATATTATCCACAAGCTGTTAAACTATCTGTAATTCAAACCAATAAAAAAGAAAATCTTTCGTGTAATTTTGGCAGTAAAGCAGCTTCTAATGTCTTTATTAACTGATCAAGGTGTCTATAACTTTTTATGCAATAATGTGCCTGAAATTCCTGTGAATGACAAATCTACTTTGAATAACAATGTGGCATGTGTCAGCTTGATATTTTGAGAGGAAATGTGTTCTTGAAAGTTGTAGAGGATGGACAAATTTTGTTGGAAGTCTGGCAAGCCTTGTTAACTTACTGTTAGAATTTAGGCTTAGGACCTAATTCAACCCCAGAAAACTGAATTGTAAGGTGAGGATTATCCAAGCTTTATAAGCTTTATTTAAGCCACATTCCTTGTCATGTGGGACTAAACACACCCTCAATGCTGGAATTAAGGCAGCCCAAAGATGCCACAACTAAGGTGCTCTATGGGTGACAGCAATTAAGGTGGTTTTCCAACACTTATAGCATAATTGACTCTAAAAGATTAAGCTGCAGTTTACCCACAAGTGGCTAGTAGCTTGGACCAGAGAGAAAAAGTTTAGTACTTCTTTCAATCACTGGTCTTCCAACCTTGTGGAATATTTTGGTTAATATGGGTTGGACATATCTATCCTATGTGGTGGGGTCAATGTTGGTTTTTCTCAAATCTTGTATTGGAGGGTGTTATAATAGGTGTCTTGTACCTATGTATATGTCACCAGCAGTACCTCTGGTGCTGCTGTGTTTCTGATTAATAATATATATATTTTCTGCCTTCCAAAAAAAAAATGTTAGTAGAACTCTAATGGGTACATAATTACATATATATTATATTTTGAGTACTGAGTTTAAACTTCTTGAAGTTCATCAAAATCATTGTATATTATTAACAATTTATGTGTCATCCTTGAATCACCAAAATAAAAAAATTTCGTACCCCATTGTCCAGAGGCTCTTCGCTATGCGAAGGTATGGGGGAGGGATGTTGTACGCAGCCTTACCCTTGCATATGCAAAGAGGCTGTTTCCGGATTCGAACCCTTGAATCACCAAAATATTGCACTAAAATAATATTCTTGAAAATTGAAATTGGTTTTATTTAAGAATTGTGCTTTGATGAATTTGATTTTTCTGGTAGTGTTTCTCATTAGTGATAATATTGTTGCAGGCATTTTCAGAAGCTTACTCTGTTCTTGAAAATGAACTCAAATTCCTAAATAGTGATGGTGAGTCATGTTCAAGGCCACCTGACAGACTGCTTCCAAAAATCATTCCAAGTCTTGATATATCATAAGATCTCACTACATGAAGACTGAAATGTTATTTTGTCTAAAGGTATAGTTCAAGTCCCTAATGATTGGTGGCAATTGTTAAGATGTTTCTAATTTAATTTTGCTTCATCTTAAACCAAATTATTGAATTTAGAGTTTGAATATCTTTATTATGTAGAAGTAGAAATAACTGAACTAGAGGGATATGGAGGCCTTGCGCTATGTTATTTGCAATTGGAGACTATGGTTTTTGGTTGAGGCTCCAGCCAGCTTATAAGACATTGACTGTACCTGAATCAGAGTAGTTAACAATGGTTGGAGTGGTTGCTACTGCACTGTCACAGAATGGAGCCTCCTTGCTCCCAAAGCTTGTTGCAGAGCATTTAACTATTGCGGAAGTGTTCCCCCTTCATTCTCCTTAACCAAAAATTTCGCCACTCAAGTTGGGGGTGGGGGGAAATAAATCATGTTTTGGTTATGGAAAATGATTCACACACACCCAAAATTTCACACATTTTACCGGTCGGCTGTGTTAACATGACATATTTGCCCATAGCCTGATAACCTGACAATACTAGATAACCCAAGACTTCTACATTACATGTTAAAAATTTGGAAATTTGGGGAGTGCTTATAATCACACTCTTTGGTTAACTATTAAGTTACATGTAGACCATGGACTTAGCTTCTCTGTAGTGTTGTTCTCACAAGATGAGTATGCCACCCACTGGCTGGCTGGGGTGAATCTAAAGGCCTTGTTTTTTGCTACAACCATGCGAACAAGAAGACTCTATCCCTTTCCTTTTCTTTCAATAGTACAGAGGATATGACTTCCACGGTGGAGCTTGAACTGGCGGCGGTAGCGGAGGTGGTTGGTTTTCAGAAGCCATGGGATATGATCAATATGCTCTAGAGACCATATTAGGTCTGCAGAGAATATAGAAAATAAAGTTGTATTGATTTGTGATAAAATTACAAAGATGATGGAGTTGTTGACTTACAACCCAAAATATACTGCCAGGACTCCAAAGATAAAAGTCAGTTATAACTGCCTGAAAATGAAAGTTATAACTGACAATGACAGATACAAAAGAAAGAAAATTATAGTAAATGACATAAAACAAAAACAAGAAGAATTATATCAGAGAGATACTTGAGAAGGGTATTCTGTTACATCTTTGCACCTCACCTCACCTCACATGCTGCCATGGCTGTTCAGATCAGAAATGCATTCCTTCCTGTTTCACACGACTGTTAGTTTGTACAACCAAAACAGAAAAGGCTGCCCTATGAATTTCTGTTTTCAATCTTCCAAGTAGACTGCTCATCCAAAATTTGAAAGACACAACTGTCCTTTTTCTGGTAATTTATATACTGACCTTTTGCTTTTGGTAACTAGCAACATTTCTTTTTTAGGGGTAATAAGTGTCTTTCCTTTCATATGCTTTTGCATGTTACCTAGAGGGTATGCATGTAGGTTCTCATAAATTAGGTCTGTTCTTTGAATTGGGTATTTATTATGATTCTGAGCTGTGTTTCTTTTCAAGTTATTTATATTTATGCATTCTTCAACTTATGTTTATAGTCAAATTTTTCTGTTAAGCAGGTTCCTGGCTTGTGCAAAGTTATGCATGTCAAAATATGGTCTGTTACTCTGGTCATGCAGAGTATACATGGAGAGGATCACTAACTGACGTCTGGCATTGCAAATGGGGGTGTGAAAGTTGGCATCTAATATCTTTTTCATGCTTTGAAATCCAAGCTTTCATGTATTCATTAGTTTTTTCATAGTTACATGGTGGCAAGAAATGAGTTAAGGACTTTATCCTAGATGTTGTCGTACTGATGGAGGAGTGGTTGATCGGTTGGTCTTGATCATCTTGGTTGGTTCAAGCTACATAGTGCTCAATCACTGATCCGGAGTTCTGTCATACATTGCTGATGCAAAACTGTATGCACATTTTTTTAATTGGAAGTTGGTAGTAATTTCTACATCATTTACTTTTAAATATTTCCTTATTTTTTTAACACTTTTAGTTGATTTGAAGAGGCAAAGATGGTAATTTGATGCACAGGAGTCATGAGTCGTCTTTGTCGCATAAAGAACAGCAAAGTCAGGCAAGTTTTTCTCAGTCCTCTGAACTACGTGAACTCATTCTTTTTTTGTTTGCTATCCTTTGATAGTAATTTTATAGTAATTTTACCTTTGTGTGTTTACTGATATAAGCATCTATACTGAATCTGCTTCTAACATTTGGTTTATTTTGTATTTATATACTTTGGAGTTATTCGGAAAGCCAGGGGGGATCTTCCTGCTAGTTTTTTTTTGCTTGACATTTGATCTTTTCCTTTTTCTAATTATTTTCACATCAAAATGCACAGTTTTGGGACACATTAAAAATCCCTCATATCAACTTTGGTTTGCTACGTAACTGAACTTTCTTATTGCTAACACTAAATACACCATGAAATTAACAGTCATTGTCTGCCAACTGATCCGAATAAAGATCTTATTGTTCTCTAAAACTTTATTTATAAAACTGGTATGATTTTTAATTTTTTTTGGCTGCTGCTTGGTATTCGAGATTTTTAGAGGCTAAGCCTTGGTGCAATTGTAAGGTTTCTTTTTTACATGTTGATTATAGGTTCACATTTCGGAAACAACTTATCCACTAATGGAGTAGAGGCTTTGTACTTGTAAACCCTCCCTATATCAAAAAAGAGTGTAAGCCTTTTGCACTGGACCACCCTTTTTATGATGCTTGACACTTGTGTTGATAATGAAATCTCGTTTGTGCTTAACATGCATTTGTTTTGATTTTCGTTTTCTTTTTCAGTGTATATGTTTCTCCTAATAATTACAAAAATGTTTCCTTGTTTACTATTTTTCCTTCATGATTTTTTTAAAGGAAAAGCTGAAAACAAGAATGTCTGTTTTTAAAGAAAAAACTTGTGATTTTTGATTGAATGATAGTGTAAAAAACTTTTACACTGTCAGTGCATTCTAATTAAATTTAAAAAAATTGTGCATATTAGAATTTTAATTTAATCTGTAAGCTATGTAGTACTGTGGTCTGTGTTTCATACTTTTCTCATGGGTTTCTTGATCATTTATGCATATGAAAGTATGACGCAGCCATCAAAATTGTATTCTATTGTTGAGTCTTGTTGCTCCCACTTGTTTATTCACCTCAGTTAAATAAATCCATTTACCTTCTCTTTGCTGCTGAAAAACAAATGCTTTCTAGTTCACGGGTAATGCAAGTTTCTATCGTCTACCTCTGGCTTGACGGATTGTGTACCAGGTGGAAGTTTGTTTCATCTCTGCTTGTTTTGTTCATCACCTCTAGCTTTCTACTCTTACAGGTTTTCGGCTGCATAGATAGGATGGAACGTGAAAGCAACTGTAGAACAAGTTGGATGGACTTGATCGCTTGAGAAAATATGATGTGATAAACCGTTCTAGTTGCATCAAATAATTGGGGTATAACATGTTTTGTAAAGATTGAAGTTAGAGAAATAATTGTATAACTTTCCAGAAGTTCTCAGAAGTTGACAAAACTAAGCAATTATTTGTGGAAAATGAATTAAATTAAGAGCACACTAGATCTTGTTGAACGTTCTAAGGTGATCCTCAACATAGGGCTTCTTTGTAAGTTATGGTGAGATTTCGAAAGTAATAAATTCTTCTAGCTTTACAATACCATGTAGTATAGTCCACTAAGGGAACTACCTATTTTCCTTTATTTTTCATTGCGTCAACTAACTTAAGTTGACGAAAGGTTTGAGTTTCGACAATATAGCAGAGAATAGCCATTATTTGACTTGTAGACAAGTAGGAATTAACTCTTAAAATTTATAAATATGGCCACTAATAAAATGATAGATTTCGGAAGTTCCGTTATGTGGAAGGAATGAATACTCAAAGGGACTCGAGTAGCAGAAAACGTGCAGTTGATAATGGCTTCGTTAACTAGTCCATAATCTGGTGACTCGAACAAACATGCAACACTTGAAGCTGTTTGGAAGTGACTAGATCACGCACAAAATGTTAGTCTATTGCAAGGTGCCTCATCCTAGAATGGAAAACAGGATTTGCACGTAGATAAGTTGCTCCAAGATTGTCCAAGTGCACCAGCCACCAGAGGCTTTCTGGAGAGTGGAAGATGAAGCACATTTAACAGTTCTTGGATCCAAAGTAGCTAATGTAGTGGTGGAACCAATTGTTCTATATTCGACCTCTGTTGAAGACTTTGCAACAGTTGGTTGTCTTACATGACCATGATATGGGATTGGATCAAAAGTAAATGATGTAGCTAGACCCTTGTGTACTTGCAATCTGATGTGAATAAAGGAGTCTCGCTTGAATTGTAAACCATGATCAATGGTGCCCTTGAGATAGCGCAAGACAAGTTTAGCTGCTTGCATTTGTAAATTAGTGGGGCATTGCATATGCTGAGAAAGCCTGCTTACTGCAAAGGAGGTGTCTCATGTCAGGTCTTGTGAAAGATTAAGCTTCTCTAGAAGCACTTTCAAAAGGGAAGAAAATAAGAAGAAAAAAATGAAATAAGTTTCTTCCCAAGCTAAAATTGAACTCTCTATTAGCCAACCATTAAACAACTGAAGAGACCCTATTAAACACCTGTATGCAGTCACATCACAACTAGAACTATCTACCGGGAAAACAATGATGAGTTTGTGGACATTGGAGTTCAGATAGGCTTTGAATCTTACATATTGAAGAGACCAAGGAGCTTCAGAACATAATGATGTTGGGTGAGAAGCAATCCTTGAGATGTAGGCAAAATCTCAATCCTAGAAAGTGGGGGGCTGGGACTTCGGAGATTTTTAAGTGAAAAGTTGTTGGAAACAGCTAGTTGTTGAAAGTCACCGAGAAACTTGTTTCCTGTAAGTCGCAAATCATCTACATACACAAGAAAATAGCCATAACATGATCATTTTTATAAATAAAAAAGTGAAGTGTCAGATTTGACATTGGTGAAACCATAAGCCAAGAGAAATGATATAAAAGCATTGTAAGTAAAGGGCTTTATTCAAGTTGCAAACATGGTTGGGCTGTGATTAGGATGCACAAAACCATATATGGTTGAGCAATGTAAATGTCTTCTTAGATGGTCCCATTCAAGAATGCATTGTTAACATCCATGTGAGATAAGGTCCAAGCTTTGGAAAGAGCAATGTGGGGTTTAATTACCAGATCGAATGTTTCTGAGTCATCAACCCCTGGTTGTTGATGAAACCCTTTGGCGATTAAATGTGCCTTGTAACGAGAAACATAACCATCTCTAATAATAAAATAAATTTTGATAGTGACTTCTCTTATTTTTAGTTTTCAAATTGATTATTCTTTCTTGATTCATCATTTCATCATGATCTTAGTTTTCAAATTTTATTTTACTTTTATATAATACATCCAACCCTTGGTGCTCTAGGTTCTTGGGCACCAAAAGCTTCACAAAACAAAACGAGAACTTAATAGAATATAATAATGTTCTAGGATTCCAAAGTTCAAGTTTGAACCATCATTACAAATGCTTTGAAGGAGTGTATGTAATAAAAAAGATAAATTAATGTCTATACACTAAAGGTGTAAAACAGTTTTAGATTAAAATATCATGTTTTTGCTACCAAAAACATTCTAGACTCTATAAAAATTTGTTGTTCTCTACAAGTTTTACTATCCATACTCACTGATTAGCATAATAAGTTCGAACTTTCTAATATTACTCTCAAATAATCCTCGAATGTTATGGTTAATACTTAATATAATTCATTTGTACTAAACTCTTTAATTTTTGAATAATAGCAATAACTTTAATGTTTCAACTATGTCATTTTTTGCAGTAAAAATAAACTGACTTTTTTTAGTTGTCTTTGGACAGACATTATGCACATTTTTTTCATCTCTCTCTAAAGAGGGGAAAATCTCTCTCTTATTTCATATATATATATATATATATATATATATATATATATATATATATATATATATATATATATATATATATATATATATATATATATATATATATATATATCATTTCATTTCATTTTTGCTGTGGTGTTTTACAGGTGACTCCAAATATGTTATTTCTCTTCAAATAGTCAGTTCTATGATACCCGAATTGCTTATCACAATTTATGTTCTATATATCAATTGTATGACTTTGAAATAGACAACGTACGAAACATACAATTAGAAATGAATAATATAGATTAATAATAAATTATTTTTTTTGTCTTTTGGTCTTATATATCTTTCCATTAAAAAATATAATTATGACATAATTGTTGTCTAGTTTATATAAAGTTGGACGTTCAAAAACATATAAAGACTAAGAATATACAAGAGCATTTGCTCACATGTAATAATTTAAGCAGTTTTACAAATTTTTATGATTTAGACTACTAGATTCCTTTTCATATTTTGATTTATCAAGCCTACCTAATTAGCATAGCCTTCAATATGGTCGAAAAAACATACAACCGTTTATAGCTTAGAAACTTTTCGGTGGAAAAGCACCATTTATCTCACGAGAAAAAAAGGGTTATAATCTTATGGTGTAAATTAAAATAATTATTTTAAAGTAATTTAAACGATGATAGGTGGTTAGAGATTAGATGACAGTATAAAATATTATTAGTGTATAATATTAAACTCTTGAGTTATTACTAATAAATGTTACATGTTTTACTGAAGATAAATAAACCATGTCTTCTTTTGGCTTCTGGGCAATTATCATGTGCAACTATTGACTTCATTATTGCCTCATTTTTAACTCTGGTTCCATTTATACTCAACCATTTCTATAGATTATATATTTTTATAACATGAGCTTAACAAAGTAGAAGGAGACTTGTTGTTTTATTCTCTTTTACAAGGATTTTGCATTAGCTAGATTATATATATATAGGTTCTTGGTCATTGATTTGGAATGTTGTATTGACCTCTAAAAATATTGGTTGTTTGTTCAATTATTAGTGAGCTCTTTTCAATTACATATAAACCTATTTTCCCCCTCACAGTGTTTAAGACATAAGTATGGACTGATTTGGATAAAATTTTCCAGAGCACTTATAGGAGAAGAAAATAAGAAAAAAATGAAAGAAAATTTTCCATAAATTAAAATTAATTTATGCATAAATTAATATGTAGAAACTCACTCATTAGATTCTCCAAAAGTTGATTTATTATTGATGTTGATTATTTATTTCTTATAGTAAGTTCCATACCTTATCTATTTGAAGTTCAAACACTTGATTTATATAGCACTAATATAAATCTCAATAAACAACTGAGGTACCGCAACTTAAACAATTTTAAAACTCAAAATACTAAAGAAGTGAAAAAGGAAGGTTACAATTGAGAAGAGAAATAATATATTTGGAGTCTCCTATGTAACACTGACAAAAAATTTAGATAAATCTAAAAGTTTCTCAATGGTTTTTTTTTTTTCGTGAATACACTCTTTCTCCTATTTTTCTTTTTTTAATATACATTACTTTGTGATTTAATTCTCAATTTATATTACTTTGAACTTTGTGTTTTGATTCACACTACTCTACAAATGAATGTGGCTAAAGAGATCTTACAGCTGTAAACTCAAATGAACTTAAATACATTCTCTCTTCTTTTTTTAAATTTAAAATATTATAAAATATAAATATTATATTATATATTTTTTTAATTGATTTTAAAATTATTTATTTGTTAAATTAAATTTTATAATTTTGTTTTTTTATTTTTTTAAAGAAAATGATATTATTAAATATAATTATTTTTATTTTATTATTTAATTTACTTAACATACTTTTTAGGTGAATATTTTTATTTAAAATCTGGATTTTCTAATATAATTATTTTTAATATAATTATATTACTAAATATAATTATTTTGTTTATGTCATTAGATTTAATTAAAAATTATAAGACTTTTTGTTTAATTATAATTATATTTTTTTAATATGTTTTATTATTTTTGACTATCATCTCAGTTATTATACTTTGAAATTTTATGTATTGTGTAAGATATATATATTAATTATTTTTTCACTGTGTTCTTTAATTTGTTTTAATACTACTAATTAATTTTCTTATTTTTTAATTAACGAACATAACAAAAAAATATCAACAGCATATAAATTTAACTACAAAATTACATACAACGTAATTAAAAAATTGTACTCTAATTTTATCCAATTTTTTTTATTTTTCTTATCTGTATATTTTCTTTTAAAAAAATAAAAAACAAAATTGTAAAATTTAATTTAATAAATAAGTAATTTTAAAACCAATTAAAAAATTTTATAATATAATATTATATTTTATAATATTTTAAATTAAAAAAAAATCTAAAAAGGAGAGAGAATGTATTCACGTGCATTTGAGTTTGCAACTTTCGGAACTCTTTCACCACATTCATTTGTGAGTGATGTGAATTAAAACACAAAGTCCAAAATAATATAGATTGAGAATTAAATTGTAAAATGATGTATATGAAAAAAACAGGAAAGAAAGTATATTCACGAAAAAAAACCGTTTCTCGACTATAAAAAGAGATGAAGAAATTCTACATAATATCTGCCCAAAAAAAAATTGACATAGTTAAAATATTAAATATATTTCTATTATAAAAAAAAAGCGTTTAATAAAAATAATAAACTGAATCAAGTATCAATCATAACATTTGAGGATTATTTATGAGAGTACGTAATATTAAAGATTAAAGATGACCTAGTCAAGACATTAAAGATATTTCTATTAACCAAGAAAGTGTTTAATACAAATAAACTGAACTAAGTATTAACCATAACATTTGAGGATTATTTATGAGAGTAAATTTTGTAGAAAAGTTTGTACTTCTACGCCAATCATGCATATGGATAGGTAAACTTGTGGAAAACACCTAATATTGTTTGTTGCATTCTTGATATGTAGACCCTCCTTCAATGCATTTGTAACGATAGTTCAAACTTGGTTGTTGTTCATAACATTATATTTCATTTGTTTTTTTTCTTTTGTGTCGTGAAGCTTTTGATGCCTAAGAACCCTAGAGCACCAATTATTAGATGTAGTATTAGTGGCCAAGCACAAAAAAAAAAAAAAAAAAAGATTCATGTTTTAAAATTCTTGTACCAAGATCATGATGAAATAGTGAATGGAGAATAATCAATTTAAAAACCAAAATAAGAGAAGTCACTCTACCAAAATGTATTTTGTTGCACAAAACATTAAATTTGATTTCTTCCTATTTTTTGTTTGCTGATTTTGTTTTTGGATTTTATGAAACATGAAAAATTAAAATAAAATTCATTTTTTAAATGAATGGATTTTTTTAATAATTCATCTCTGGCATGACACTCCAATCATTGCTCCTAGTAATATATCTATATCCTTAGGTGCTTAGAAAATCAAAGTTACATTTTTTGAACATATTTTCTTTTAAAAAAAGATTTTTCTTTGAAAATGTTATTTTGAGATATTCAAGAAGTTAAGTAATGATAATACAGGTCAATCAAAGGAATAAAAGGTCAATCAAAGGAATAAAAGTATATATATGAGTCATACCTCATACTTGCATAGTAAATATTTTCAGGGGAATGTTTACTCCGCCAGAGATTTCCACATACAATTACCAATGGTTCCTCATATTAGTCAGCAAATAATTTTGTAATGAAAAATTGACCAACTTAATAAAAAAGAAAAATTGACCAAAGACCCAAAGCTAAATGGATAACAAAGAAGAATGAATGATGACGTGAGACCTAAATGCGAATCATCGAGCGTATCGATTCTCATCTTCTGAAGCCCATTGCTTTGTTCTTCTGCTGCTGCTCCTTCCTTCAAAAAAAATTCCTGCAACTTGCGCTTCCTGTTATGGTACGTTAGACAAACTCATTTCCCACCGTAGCAAAGGAATATGTGGTGTGATATAAGTTAGATACAATCAATGTTAAGATAAGTGTGGATTATGGGATAATTATTTATGTGTTTGAATCTAAACTTGTTAGTGTGAATTTGGATTTGGAGATGATTATTTGATTAAAATATAATTTTTTTCTTTTTATTTTTTAAATCCGTAATTTTAGTCGTTGAGAATTTTAAATTTTTACTTTTTAAAAATTCGTAATTTTAATTTTTTATTTTTTAATTGAGATATTTAAAAAAAAAATGTGATTTTAGTCTTTTTTAATTTCAGATTTAATAATGTATTTTTAACTTTTTTTTATAAATTAAGCTTGTTAATAATTAAATAATTTGAATAAAAAAAATTGTTATATAAATAATAAATAAACATCTATCAATCAATGTTTAGAAAGTACATATATTAATGTCTGAAATCGATCACAAAGACTAAAATTATGAATTTTATAAAATAGGGAGACACAATGTCTTAATTAAAAATGAGAGACTAAAATTATAAATTTTTTTAAAGTGGAAGATGAAATATCTCAATTAAAAAGTGAGAGAACTAAAATCATATATTTGAAAAAATAGGGGAACAAAAAGTATATTTTAGTCTAATTATTTTTGTGTTTGAATTTGGATTTGAAATTGTGTATAAGTGAATTTAGATTTGGGTTAATCATTTTAGTGCTTGAATTTGGATTTGGGTTAGAAAATATGTCTACGACCATTTAATTAAACAAGTTAGCAAGTAATTTTGGATCATTTTTAGCCATTAGAAAACAAATCGTAATAAAATAATAATAAAATTCATGTAATGTCATCGGTTAATGATAAAAATAGATGAAAAAAACTAAAATGTTGGATGAAAAAAATCTTTAACGACGTTGATTAGTTATAAAATAATTATAAAAAGTTTAGAAATCAAAATCATAAATAACAAAAAAAATTTATGGATAATATAATTTATCTTAACTAGTATCTAGACAACATATATGTTTGTAATTTTTACTAGTTTAATACATTTTAGATTCAAAACAGAATCCTTTTATTCTATTGTATGTGTTGTAAACATTGCTTTAACCTTCAATGACATCCTTGGCTAATTAAAGGCATGAGAAAGTACGCCACGTACAACAACTGCAAAAAGAAACAAGACATGAATACAAAATCATGTTCCACTTCGTATGAAAATGATAAAGAATATAGTGCAAACAATATAAAACCATTAGACTTTTACTTGTGTTATGAATGATATTTATTTTAATTTTAACTTAATTTTTAATCATAAAAATATTAAAATGCAATTAATTTTTAAAATATATACGTTTTCTCTTTATACATAAAATAATTAAATTTGCATCTAAAACTTTTACAATACATTGCATGAAAAAATTAGAAAAAATTTTATTCATGATATTATTATTTAAGAAATAACTTAAACCTATTTTGTATAAAATAAATTTAATTTTAATATATATATATATAAGAAAAATGTAAATTTTTACATATAATTGTTAATCCCATTCTTTTAATATATGAAGTTAAAATGATCAAATCAAAATATGATTTTGTAGTAAATATATATTAACAAATTAGACTTAAACTGTTTTTTCATATAAAATTTTCAATGTCATAACTTAAATATTAGTAGAAGAAACTTTATTTATGAAATTATTAAAATGATTTTATACAAATTGACTATTAAAATAAGTTTATTTAATGAAGGAAGCTAATTTAAACACCGGATTGAAAGGAACAACAAAATAGACATTTAAGAATTATACAAAATTAATCTTCTTTTCAAGCCCATAGACAAAAAAATATTGATTCATAAAATATAAATATTTATAAAAAAGTGATTGAAATATAACATTAATAGAGTTGTAAAATAAATGAAACAAATAAATAACCCGATATCTAAGCTAATTATATTGTTTTTGGTCTAATTAGAGGTATTTAAATTTTTTTATTTAACACTCAACTAATTTTCTCCTACTGAGTTGGTCTATTTTGGGACAAAATAATTATATTCATTTAATAAGTGAATAACTCAAATGAGGAATCTTTTCTATTGAATTTATCAAGTTATTCCGTGTAATAAACTATTTTTTAAATAACAATCCACCCAAAACTCACTATGAATATGAATTTGACAGTGAGCTTTGTTGAAGCCTTTAAAATAACACCATTTTTTAAAGCAACATGCATGCAAATGACTAAGATGCATGCATCCCAAAAAGGTGGACACCACTGTCTCTAACAATCAATTGCAACACACATAAATATTATTAATAACTAAAAGTAGGATATACAACTGTGTGTGAGGGGGACCCAAATCCATAAAAAAAAAAAAAAAACTCTATTTGAACCTATATAAGGAAGTCCTAATCTCCTACAATATAATTCCTTTGACATGAAAATGGTATAAATTAAGCCCTTCGAAATAATACCAATTTAATAAAGCCACATGTGGTAAAAGCATAATTTTCTTTCTCTCAAAACGTTAATGAAAAAAAAAATCAAAGAATTCACAACTAACAAAAAACCAAAGTCTTACAATAACACAAAAGTAACATCAATGATACTTTCTAAGTGAACCTAAATAGAAATGTCAGTTGGAATAAAAAAACTAAAAAAAAAACTATGAATAATAAAAAGTGCATATTCCAAACTGTAGAAGTTATAAATTACATCATGTCCCAATATGTTATACACTTTGAACAATGTTTTTTTCACCGGAAGATGAAATTAGACCTATATATGATTAATTGCATCAACTTAGTGATAAGAATTCTTGTTCACAAATAAATAAGTTCAGTCTAGCTACTATATATCTTGTGGTTTGTATTTAATTGAAGATTAGAAGTTAATAGAAATCAAACAACCTTATTTTCTCATAACAAGGGAAAAGTAACCAAATAGCTATTTCTTTAAAATAATAATATTAATATTGTACTCCACAAATGGTAAATAATAAATAATCTTTAAGAAGATTACCTTCCAAATCAACATATAGAATGATCTCATTGAAGTTTTGCTTTTCAAATCTACAATTTTGGCCTGGTGCCAAAGTACTGAAGCAAGAACAGCATATCCCAAACCCTACAACATTGACACCAAATAAATTTAAAAGCAACATCACTAGAAATTTTAAACGAGCTTATATTCACTTATTGGGATATGTAAAAAAATAAAGAGCGAGCTTATATTCACTTATTTAAACCTACATTTTATCCTCAAATTAAGAATGCCTCCTTTAAATATCAATTTTTACCCTTAACACTATTATGATGATTCTAAAGTTGCAATAATCTATGCAATAGACAACCTTCCTAAAAAAATATTTATTTGTTTAAACTTTCATATCACAAGTTGTTAATGTTAATCAAACACATAACATGTTGCAATGTACTAAATTCTATACATATAGAAAGGTTATAAGGGAGAAACAAATTATGTGTACTATTTATCAGTTTTCTAGCTTGAGACCTTGGCTAGTAGCATTTGTTTTAACATTTTTTTTGTATTTGATTTTGTTTTCTTATCAATAATATACTTTCACTTGTTGGATGGTAATTGCTCCAATTAGATTCACTATTCTAAAAGATTGTTATAGAATGGAAGGAAAAATAAACCAAATACTTATTATGATATATTTATAATATAATTGATGTGGAAGATGTGTCATAAAGGTTAAAAAAATATTAATTTATATTATATTAATAATGATCCCTAATCTTAAATAAATAATTAAGTAATTCATGATATTTTAAAAAAATCAATCCTAAGAAATAATCTAAGTCTACCTAAATTACTTAAGATACAACCAATATATTATAAGACATTTGTTTTATATTCTAATACTTGCCAATTAAAATGGTACCTATATCTTGAGGTGCAAAACAAAATATTTCTTAAGTGGATACAACACAACTATAGTTGCAATTTATAAAAGTAATAAACATATTACCGTGACAATTTTAATCCAAAGGTAAGAAGATGATGCTCCAGCCAGAAGGCCAACTCCAAAAGCCATTTCAAAAAGGAAAACACAAAGCCAAAATACCTAACAAATATATATTAGTTAGAGACAGTCAAGGAATACACAAGAGAGCACAACCAATTCTACTAAAATGTTGACTTGAAAATTTTACCCATTTTTGACCTAAACGTGCCGAAATAGAATGAATACCAAATGCTTTATCTCCTTCAATGTCAGGTACATCCTGAATATAAATGTAATAAAAGGTTTTATATTATGTACACATATTGGACCAAAATTAAGTTTGATGTTGGAAACAAATGTATGTGATGAAAAAATAGATGCCTTTACCTTGTACAAGGCTATACCTATAGAGTATAAACTCATGAATGCAACCTCAAAAATCAATGATCTGGAAAAGACTGTGGGCCTCTTCAACACAAAGGTCTGGACATTGTTACACAGATTAGCAATAAATAAGAGTATAGTACTTGTTTTCATCTTTCTTACTTTATTTAACATGGAAATGATTATTTTTCGAAGGATATATAGAAAAAATATATATAAATACATACAAAGGGGATTTTAGGTGATATTGTGACTTTTACATGTAATTGTTTGTAACTTATAAACATTAGTTAGTTATAGGCTCTTTATTATTCAAGCGAGATAGTTATAGTTGGCATAGTTAACTTTTAGTATAAATGTACATATCATATTAAATAAATAAATATCCACATATTGATAAAAAAAAAATATATACATGCCAAATTAAAGCAATGAAAGTGAAGCTCATTCTTCGCTTTACATATTCAACTTTTGTTTTTCAACTTTCTCACTCACATCTCATTATTCAATTTTGATTGGTGAATTTGAATAGTTGATTGTAAATCCAATATAATCAACCTTAAAATTTTAGTATAAGAAATTGTAGTTATTGTTACATGCATATAAGATAATACATGTTCATCCAGAACTAGAGGTCTATAAAAAGAAAAATTAGACATAGAACAAAAACCTGTATATGAAGGAATATTGTAATTGGAAATATAAGTGCCATAGTTGCAAAAATACACATTGCCGCTAGCAATGGATGTCTCTTCCATCTCAACAAAGGTGCCTGAAAAAATTTCAAAATAGTGATCTCATTGTCAAACAATCTTTTAATCATTAGTGTGTTTGTCAGAGAATATTCATGCATCTGATAGCTTAGTTTGCATTTGAATAATGAATTTTAATAAGTAAATGTATTTTCTTATCTAACATGAAATATCTTGTTTATATTTTAAACAAAGAAAATTTTAGAATATTGAGTATTTTTATTAGATAATATTTTTAAGAACTTTGAAATTTCACTCTATTACAAATTATTTTGAAATGATTGGCTCTAGAGAATAAACTTCTATAATGGAAAATTATATATGCCCAAACTATCTTATTTATCCAAAACATTTTTGCAAATAAAAGTAACTAAAATTAAATGCATTAATTTGATTTCTTTATATTTAAAATTCTAGTTTGCAATTTGAAAGAAAGTCATCCAAACACAAAGTTATGCTTTTGAAATAGTTGGCTCATGACATGATATCGTTGCATTCAAGCCTATGACTAAGTTGTTTGCAATTTAATCCTTGATGCCACTTCCCTATAATATGGAAAAATTGAAATTTGGCACAAGTTGACCAATAGGATTGTTTCACACTTCAAACCTAAAAGAATTTGCATAAAAGGTGTGTTCGAGATATACAATTTAAAAGATACATTTAATTTCACCTAATAGCTTAAGTTTTATGTATATATATATATATATATATATATATATATATATATATATAATAATTAGTTCTGGTGCATATCCATTTTTAAACATATTATATGTGTTTGCTTGTAGCCTCAAACATGGTTTAAACAAAATCAATATAAGATAATACATGTTGAATAATTTGACAAGGATTCAACAACTATATAGAAAATTATATACAATTAATTCTTTTAGCTAAATAAAAGCAATGTCATATATGTTCTATTAATCTACCAAGAATTTACTATATGAATTCATTATTATTGCTAAAATATGAATCTTATTTAATTAAACTAAAAAAATTCATTGAACTTAATTTAATCTAATTTCATTTAACTCAATTAAATCAATTCAAAAACTCATTACATAAATTTTAAGAACTAAAATATAACTTGTAAAAAAAAATTCACCTATGAATTAGTGAGAGTTCCCACTATTAACATAAGCAACTCACTAATACAAATAAATAGATTTTCTGATATGGTACTGTTCGGTTTGATTCTTGGCCACCCAATGCTTTGCTTGTTCTCTTTCTTTTGGATTTAATATATATGGGAGTTGGATGTTGTGTTTGGTGGTTGTTAGGAGTGTCAATCTAGTTGGGATCACTTCAACCTTCAAAACCTTTCTATCTTTCCCATTTTGCCTAAAAAAAACTTAAAAAAAAAAACTTTTACAATGCATTTATTTATTTTAATTTTTTATTTGTTTAGTAGGAGAATTAATGGGGGGATTATATTATATAAATATGTCTTTCATATAATCCTCATTTGGTAATTATAATAGCTAATGATAAAATTTAAATTTTAAATGATCCTTTGATATAGGATATTATCCTATTAATTCTATTTTTTATTTTTTCTGATTTAAACTTTCATTTCTTATTAGATGCTATCATAAATTAAAGGAAGCAATGGATGAATACTAATAAATTTTTTAGTTTGTTAAATATCACATTCTGTAGGATTTTTCAATCATTAGCATTATTCATTTTTTATGTTATTTGTTTCATGCATTCACCTTGTGATACTTAAAATTTTTGAAGTAGTTTTTTTTTTTCTAAAAATGATTTTTTTTAAGTGGACCAATCGATTTAACCCATTAACTCGCGATGGACCGATCAAACCAATAAACTTAAGACGTGTGAGGAGGTTAGTCAGATTGCATTGGCCCACCTACTAAGCAAGCCAAGGTGGCTCACTCGATAATTTTATTTTGGAATGCCACAAAAAATAGCCTTTTGTTATAACCACATTATAAAGGATGTTATTATTGACTACCAATCAAATGCAATTACCAAACTACCCTTTTTCACCTTTCCTTTTTTCATTCTCCTATCCCTTTTCATTCATTCATTCCCCCTCTTTCCTCTTTTCTTCTCTTCATTCTCTATGCTTGCATTGCCCAAGTATTTTTTTTTCCCATTTTCATAGTCAAAATAGAATCATCATTCCATCATACAAAATTGCATAACAGAATCAAGATTCTATTTTTTTTCATAGTATTGGTTACACAATGGCATAGGTTTCTTGAGGTTTGTATTAGTACGCAATGACACCAGATTCTCGAGTACTATTGAATTTGAAGGTAGAGGTGCTTGAGTATTCGGCTAGGGCGAATAGTCAAACACTATAGGCTCTTGTTATGGTTGAGGATGCCTAAGTACTCATGTATTTGACAAAGTGGGGCAGTTGAATACTCTTGAGACAATCATGCTTTCTTATCTTAAAGATCTTAGGGGTATATATGGATAATTAGGTAGCTGAGTACCCTTATGATATATATGAATTCACTAAAAGTGTCCTTATTAAACCAAAAAGAATCAATAATATGAGTGAGTCACATGACAACAACTCCAACCATTGCATCATGCATTTCTGTCTTTCATAACCTTTACATACTAATGTCATAAAATATTGTAAAATGTATAAAAGAATTTTAAATACAATTAAAAATAACTCACATTGATTGAATAAGCTGTCCATATCAAAGAGCACAATCCAATATTCCAAATCAATGGCCAAGAACCTACAATCCAGCTAATCCAAAGACTCTACAAAAAAGAATAAATCAATAAGCCTCCATCTACTATGTTAATAAAGCTCATCTTGAAAAAGATCATAATAGAAAATTAAAGGATGAATTTATATCGCACCAAAGTTAAACATGATGCAACAATAATGGCGCCAGTTCTAAAGGATAATTGACCAGATGCCAATGGAAGATGTGGTTTGTTAATCTACAATAAAACATGAAACATACATTAGTCAATTAAAAGACAAACCATTTGATACTTCCTCCAAAATTTTGTAAGCTATGAAATAATGTATGCTTTCTCGACCATATATCAAATGCTACAATAACAAAGGAGGCTTCATAAACCAAAATATAAAAAGGAGTTTTGTAGTCAAAATTATAAAAATTGCTCAAATTGTTGCAAGTGAGCAAATGCTCTTGTATACAACTATTCTTTATATGTTTATCATTATCCAACTTTAGACAAAACAAACAATTCCGTCCTTATCATATTTTTTTACGGAGAAATATAGAAGCCCAAAAGACATAAAAAAGAGAATTTATTATTGATCCAGATTATTTATTTCTACTAGTAAAGTTTCATACCTTGTCTATTTCAACGTCAAACAATTGATTCACACCATTCATATAAATACTCATAAACAACTGAGGTACCATAGCCTGAAACATTTCAAAAACTTAAAAAATATTACTGGAGTTAAATGGTAATTTACGATGGGCTATTTACAGGAAAACAACATATTTGGAATTTTACCTGTAACACACCAATAAAAAATAGTGGAGATATATATGATAGTTTCTCCACTGCAAGAAGAGACGTAGAAATTATGCTTAACATCTGCCCAAATACAAATGAAATTAACCCACTTAAAAATTAAGAATATTAATATATAAACAAAAAAGTGTTTAATACAAATGAACTACATTAAGCAATAACCAAAATATTAGAGGATTATTTAAGAGAGTAATACTATAAAAGTTTGAACTTACTTGGCCAATCATTGAGTAAGGATAGCAAAACCAATAGAAAGCAACCAAGAGTTTTTTGACAGAGTCTAAAATGTTTTTGGGATCAGAAGCATGAGGTTCAAAATCAAAAGATGGTCTAGGGACTGCTTTCAAAACATATTTTCTGGTATATTGTTGATATGTAGAACCTCCTTCAATGCATTTGTAATAATGGTTCAAACTTGATTGCTGCAACCTCAAATGATTATATTCAGTTTGAGTTGCTCTTTTCTCTTGTGAAGCTTTTAATTCACCAAAACCTATAGCACCAAATGTTCAATATAATGTTGTATTAGTGGTGCATGCACAACAAAAAATAGATTCTTGTTTTAAAATTATTGCTACCAAGATCACGACAAGATGATGAATCGAGAAAGCATAATTGAGAAATTACCACCAAATTTTATTTTTAGAGAAAACATTAAACAAAACCCCTTAATGTGAAAAATTAGTTATCAAAAATATAGTTTTGGATTCAATATATAATCATTTATGCATAGAAAATCATGTTAATAATATACTTCATTATAAAAATGTCTCTAATTGAACATGCAAGACGAATTTCAAAACATTTAGTTTATCTCATTAACAAGAAAAGGGAATTGATTTTGATTGTTTCCTATTTTTTTTTCTTTAGTTACAATAACTTTCTATCTAAAAAAATCATAGTTGTCCTTTTTGTCCTTTTGATCCTCTTCTAACGACATTTGAGATGAACATAAATTAAATGAATTATGTTATGTTTGTTTCAAACAACATTTGTCAACACTTGACCCCGAGGACCAAAAGGGTAAAAATATTACAACTATGGGACCAAAACAAATGTTTTAAACTATATATAGAAACTAAAAAAGAAAGTTATTGTAACTATAACGAGTCCAATTATTTTTGGGATGACGAGTCCAATTATTGCTACTATGTATGCATAGGTTTTTGGAAACTAAAATTCACATGATTGTGAAAACATTATTGTTAGTTGGTTCACTTTAACTTTGAAAAAAAAAATGGTTTTTCTTTGAAAATATATTTTTGGAAAGGGTTGAGTTTAATTTTGAAATGAATTTTATTTTGAAGATTTTTAAAAACTGGAAATTAAATTAGTTTTAAAGATTACTTTCATTTTGAAAAAAATAATTAAGATTGTTTTGTATTGAGAAAAATAAACCCATTTGCTTAAAGTTTTTTTTTTTACTGCTCATTTGCTTAAAGCTATTGTTACAAAATACTATTTAAAAAAAGAAACCTCTTAATATCCAAATGGTATTTAAGATAACGCTCGCAAATACTAATATAGAAGAACAAAATTAAATTTAACACGAACAACATTAAACAAAATATTCATATTGTGTAAAAGGAAAAATGAAGCGAACAATATATTTTCAATAATTTATATTTTAGTCTAGATAACTTTGATTAACCTTTCACGTAGTATATAATTGGTACCGTAATCTTTCCATTACTTATTGAATATTGTATTATCTTAATTTAACTATTTTTAATTTTTTTATTTACTCTTCGATTATTTTTATTATTAAAGCAAACAAACAAAAAAGGGCCATAAATCCATCCCAATCTTATGTCAAGTTAAGAGACAGCTTAGGATATAACTTTTGACGGGTGGAGAAAATATTTTTTTTATATTTTGAATTAGTATCTTCTAATTTAATAATTTAAAAAATATATAATACAATATATTAATATAAATTTAATACTATTCTTTATTTTAATTAAATTCTTTGAATTCATTAAATATTACCTGATTTTTAATTTGAAATAAAAATAAATAATCCTCCTTTCCTTTGAACTTGCATGGAAACCTTTCCAAAGGACCCATGAAGTAGTTAAGTTAATTAGTCGATTTTAATTAATAATTTTATAAATTTAAATTTTATTTTAGAAAAACTCATAGAATTAAATATTTTAAGTAGCGGTTCTATTCAATAACCATACTAATAATTCAAGAGATATTTTTTTCACCAATAAATGTGTCTTATGTTATTAAATAAACCAATGGATACATCCACTTATATTATTAATAGATTTCACAGTAAATTAAAGATATAAAAAATTATCAATTAATATTTGAAAGTAAACTTATATTTCTTATAATTATACCTAAAAAATATATCTATTTAATTTTACCATAAAGGACCAAAAGAAGTAACTAATAATATTTCTTGATCCATAAAAGGTCAAAGTGATTCCTTCAACTAAAACATTTCACCTAGCAGATGAAGGTAAAATGTGAAAGACTGATACATACTTGCATAGTAAAAATTCTTGGTGGAATGTTTACTCCGCCGGAGATTCCCACCTACAAATACCAAGGTTCCTCATATTAGTCAGCAAATTAAACAATTTGTAATGTAAAAATGACCAAAGGTTTTACAATGAATATGAATGAAATCAAAGAAGTAAGTAATGGGTAATGTGAAAGCTGACATAATGTATAGGTACCAGTTGTGATTGAACAAGCATTAGGAGAAGATATAAGAATCAATGAAGCCATGGAAACTTCGAACCCACTAAGCACACAAAGCACTTTCTATAGAAAAAATAAGCAAACACACCCCTATAGCGGAAAAGACAAAGGGAAGAGAAATTTTTTACACTAGCTAGAATCAATATGATTTGGCTTATATACAAATTGATATACTCTCCATCGCACATGGTTAAACTTTTGAATGCAACTAATTACAATGTAATAATAAACTAATAATAGACAAAAGTAAGGAAAAAAGAAGAAGAAAAGTGAAGGCGCCGTAGTATGGGACTAACTTTAATAAACTAATAATAGACAAAAGTAAGGAAAAAAGAAGAAGAAAAGTGAAGGCGCCGTAGTATGGGACTAACTTCATTACTAAACTAAGTATTCATCCATATATATGAGTGTAATTAGATTAAGCAAGCAGTATTTAATGAATTCAGCAGTATGCAAATTAATAGTATGCATATTGAGTACTCTACCCATTAACTAAAGGTACGAAGTCAATTTTAGTACGAATCCATTAAGTAGACGTATGTTTTAAAAATTATACGAATGCGTAAGTCAATTTAGACTTTAAGTTTTAAAAATGGAATGGGATCCAACCGGCCACTTTAATTTCAAAATCAGTGAATCAGCTCACTGTCTTGTTTAAATAAACTATAGAAACAACTTTAAACAGAAGGAATAAAAAAAATTAAAAATTAAAAAAGATTAAAAAACAGTAAACGTTGAGAAAAACTGATTTATTTTTTGGTGAATTGACAGTATGAGAAAATATAAAAAAATGCTTAATATGGGATTATTTTGATTTTCTCTTTAGAAAATTAAAAAGGGTGAATTATGTTTTGTTACCTTTTTATTTCTATTTTTAATTCATCAATAAAACTTTGACTAGTTATAATTCCACATGAATTTTTCCTCTCCGTTTTTAATTTTGTTAACTTCGAATTTTTTTTATTTTATTTTTTTGACAAAATCATTATGTTAACCTAGAATGTTAATTAAGTGATAGCCTAATATTCACATTGGCTTCCACATGACTTAACATGTGAATTACCTGTATAATGTGTGAGGGGCCAGACAATTTTTTCTTTTATTTCAGAACTACCGGAAAAGATAAATTATGTAAATTGTCCTTCATTTTATCAGGATTTACATTTTTAGTCCCTAATAAAAGTATGCTAGTATGATAGGTCTTGGTACCTCAACTTTTTCGTTTTTGTTTTATTAACTTAGACCATTAAACTTAATAGTTTTTTAAGGCAACTTAATAAGTTAATTAGTTATTATTTTCACATAATTTATATTATTTTTAAACTTATGATCTAATCAAACAATTTTTTTCTCAAAAATTATTTTAACTTGGCAATAACCAAGTCAAAGAATTGGTATAAGGAAAAAATGTTAGTAGCACCTTCTTGGATACTCTTTTTTCAACAGTTTATGATTGATTGAAATGTTTTGAAAATCACTAATTTATGGGTCTCCTAAATCAGAATAGAAAACCATTAAATGAGAAGTTACACTAACCAAAATTTTTAAATTTTGCTAAATTTCAATCAATTGTACAAAAAATGTCAAAGAAATTATTGTTAAAATTCCCCTTGTTGCATATATATTGAGTCAATATTAATGTGAGTAAATGAAACATATCTAATCAAAACAATTCTTATTTTAAAAAAGCAAGGATCATAACTGTAAACCATATATCCATATAAAAATAATTAAGAGTAAAAATTAGTTAATCAATTAACTACTTAAAAATTATAATTCAAAGAATTGACCCAATGATATATGTCCCACTGTATTTATATTAGTAAAAATATCTATTTTATTCATGTTTAATTTTCACCATACACAAAATTCTCTTAGATAACTTAAAAGGTGTATGTTAACAACCAATACTATTTCTGTTAGACAAAAAGCACATCATTCCTTTGTTTAGACAAACATAAATTACATGACAATCATGTAATTTTAAATTATCTTTTTAAAATAATTTAAAATATCTTTTTCTCTCTCCACTGAAAGAGTCGTCCCCTCTATTTTTTGAGTGAGTCTATATGAAATTTGTTAACCTACACCCACTTGTTGTTTTTTATAGTAGTATTAGCAATTCATAACTACAACTAACCTTAAAAAACACCTGATAGAAAGTTACAAATATACATCCACTTATTTCTTAGAAGGAGTATGTGAGCAAATTATAACTTCAATTGATCTTAAAACACAAACTTCATTAATCAACTGGGTTAAAAAATTAGGATGATTTCACCACCAATAGCTACAGATCCCACATGGAAAACAGAGTGGATCAAGAAAATAATAATAATCAGAAGCTCAAACTTCATGTTGAATAAATATATATTTTTTACAATAATTTTAATGCCTCGAATAGACATGGTTTGCTTGCTGCCCTCCCTTTCCTGATATAAAATCTAAATACTTCATGTTGATCACTGATTGTTGGAATATCTTTCTCTTTTTTGAAAACTTTTTCATGCATAATTGCAATTTGTAATCATGAAGGAATGGTACAAGTAAGCTGCTTCCAAACATGTTGTCAACCCTTACCAGGCACCGCCATAAAATTGACCATAGAAGCTAATGGAACAAAGCAAACCTGAGATTAGTCTTCGTCCGAGAAAAAATCAACATCTTTGGGAGGACCCCTTTGAAGTTTTGCTTGTAATTCTAGATTCTTGGGCAAAACAAGTTCAGTACCCTGACCTGACGTGGAGAAATATCTCTCCAGTACCATCTGTTAAAAAAATTGATAGAGTCATTATTCTAGAAATGTCTTGTATAAATGAGGGAGCATTGCATGAATGAACTATATTGCCAAAAAGGGAGCATAAAATTAGATATCCCAAGTTCATACAAAACTTTGTATGAATGAACTATATTGCCAAAAAGGCATCAAACATCATATTCACTTACCATGGCAGCATAGGCATCAAGTTTCTTCTGCTGAGAGGACTTACTTAAACTCCTGAAAGAGTAATAAGTGTGTCAATTTTCCAATAAAATACAAAATTTAGATTGACATCTTTTAAAAGGAATCTTCATTTGCCTCTCGCATCTTATAGTACTACTTCCTCTGACCAACAACCCTTGGCGCACATGGCGCCTCCCCTGATCTCAGAAGTTAAGCACATAATAAAAACCATGCTAGTGTGAGGGTTAGTATAACATCTTTGTTCATAGGCAAACAATTTTATACCAAAAATGGCCTCAAACTACATAAAAAGATTCATAGTTTTTGGAGATAGCATGCATATTTCTTCACAAGCAAGTCTTATCTACAGATGAAGGTTTTGATTCCCAACTACTCATTTAGTTTTTTAACACTAAAGAACTTCAACATGATGCCCTGTGAGAATGAGATCCACCAAGGTTACAGGGTTCTTTTCCCATCAATTTCCCTTTATGAAGCATATGATAACAGTCTCTGATAATAAAATACGCTAGATAAATAGTGAATACAAAATCCTGCAAGTAGCATATCCTTTGTGTAAACTTTTCACTTTGGTCACAATGCATCAGATGCCATATCATTGCCAAGATAACCATATCACTTAGGAAATTATTCATTTCACACAAAACTCAAGCTAGAATTGCAAAGGATATAATGCAATCAATAAAGAAGTTTCAAAACAATTACATGTTGATCATTCTATCTTTGGCTTCTTCTGTTGTCCCATGTTCATCCTGTAGATACACTCTCCAACCCCTGAAATAGAGTTGATATATAAATAGAAATTAATCAATTCAATAAACCCCCTATAAGGAGCCATCCATAATTCCAGTCTCCAGAAACCAGATAAGTTAATCAAATTTATTGTTGGTTATGGAAATTTAAGGCCACAGAAGAATAAAGCCACTTAATATAATTGCTAAGGTCAATCACTGAATATTGGAGGCATTCCCATAGCTCCCGATTCTGGTGGTTTAGCAGCTTCAAAAGTGAAGAGTATAATATATAAAACTGACATTGAAGAAGAATATTATTGTGAACAATGATCAAGCTTATAATAAGCAACTCAGCCTAATGCAACTCGTTTTCTTATTTTGGAAAGCATAAATAGAGATAGAAGAGTTTAAACATTCAAAGCTTCATTAAAATGCCTGACCTCTCAGCAGCTCGAACAGCAAGCCTTCCAGCAACACTTCGGACTTTGTTCGACTGTGGTGTTTCCTTCCCATCAGAAGATTTTGGAAGTCCAATTATAAACTCATCAACCTCCTACAGTTTCAAAACCATGTCAATTTCAAACTTAGAATACCCTCAAAGATATAGGATCCAATCCAAGTAGTACAAGTGAAATAAAATGAATCAAAACCTCTTCTTCGGCAATGTTAATAATCTGAACCTCAAGCTTCTGTCCTCGCAGTTCCAAAACCTATAGTAACTGCAGGATTATAAATGGCTGATGAAACACAAATAACATAATTCGTAATTGATCTTGCAGTAATAAACATGTAGTACACTAGTACCATGTGCTCCACCCATAAATTTAATGTTTAAACATGTTTTTATTCCTTACAAGTATACTAAACTTTGGTTTTAGTCCCTCTATGATCTGGGTTTGATTAGTATGTCTTATTTTCATTTTTTTTAAATATTTTTTATCATCATATTTTGTTAATACGTGGGCACCTTTGGTCCCTACCATAATCATAGTTCCATTAAATCTTGGCGTGTCACTTACAGTGTGTTTGGATAAGACAACAGAATCAATTCTATCCCACAAAATCATTGTGCCACCGTGAAAGAGTAGAAACAACTATTTGCTGCTTTACCTTCACCGTGAAAAAATAATTAATTTTTTCCTCACCATGAAGCTAATCCAAATATCCTATAATAATGAGTTAGGAATCTATTTGAGATGTCACTACTTAATAAAGGAAAAATAACTCATTCATAAAGTTATACAAACTTTACCTTTTAGTTCTTACACTTAAAAGATCATCTTTGGCTACTGCACAAGTACTTTCGGATCCTTTTGATCCCTGTCTTTACAAAATGGCAAGAACTAAAAGGTAAAATTTGCGTAACAGTAGGACCAAAAGGATTTGAAAGTACTTTTACAAGGACTAAAGAGGTGTATTCAATTAGGATTTTGAAGGAATTTAAAAGACTTTTTTTGTTAAAAATATCTTATGATATTCGATCAAGACTTTTAAATGATAAAAATAAATCTTGTGATATTCAATCAACACTATTAAGACTTTTCAAAGAGTACAATAAAATCCGTTGGTATTCAATTAAGATTTTTCATAACATATAAAAAGTCTCTTGTTATTCAAAAGTCCACAAATTTCAATGGATTTTTTCTAAAATAGATTTTGATGGATTTCATGGGATTTTTTTAGTAGAAATTATAAATAACACACCCATTAAACAATCTTACCCAAACCCTTGAGATTTTTCAAACTTTTTTTTCTACTGGTTTCTTCCTCTTTTTCCTTGCCCATGTCTCAAATTCAGCTCTTATTAGTAATCTCTCAAGTGCACATTCATCCCTGCTTGCCACCAAAACAAAGAAAAAAAGTACCCCTTCGGAAAACAAGGTCTACTGCTTGAGAAGTGATGAGATTAACATAGAGCTTGATGTCTTCTAGCTTGGACACACAACATCAAACTTCTAAACATAAATAACATAGAGCAAATAAATTTGTGACAGCTCTATCACTTTAAAGCCATAAGCTTCTCCTTGTTTTCTCTTTTTATAGTGATAGTTTGCATGTACTGAATTCTTTTTCTTCATCAGCTTATGAACGTCCTCATAACTTCTCCATTAAACTATGCCCGCAAGCTGTTTGTGAAAATTCCCCTAAATTGACTGTTTGCGAAAATTCAAAACTTATCATTTATTTGTTAAAATTCGAATGTTTTCTAAAAATTTATAGAATCCTTTAAAATCTTGTAAATTCATGAAGCCCTTTTAAATCTTAAGAATTCATTTGTTGTAAATCTATTTAAATCCAAACTACAAAATCCTAATCATAAAAGTCTTTTTAAAAAAATCCTAAAAGTCATTAGATTCCTAAAACGTCTATTGAAATCCACAGGATTTTTTAGTGTAGTCTTTTAAAATCTTAATGGAATACACCCCTAAAAGAGGATTTTTAAGCATAGGGACTAAAAAGTAATTTTTCCTAACAAGTAACTTCATCCAAATTTAATTTCAACATTTCGAGAAGAAGTTCACAAAATGGATAAAGAACCCAAAACAGAGTATCAAATTACATGCTCAATTCATCCAAATTTCACAGAAGCACTGAAGTGAAAATTGAAAAAATTTAAAAGAAAAGGAGAAAAAGAGAAACTGTTACGGTTAAAGGGCGAATAGAGAAGCCTTTGCTGAGGGCGAGGCCAGTGCGAGCCAATCCCAAGTCGAGTCCGAGGCTGAAGCCTCCTCTCCATTGCGGCTCTCTCTTCTTCCGAAGCGCGTTTGGGGGAAGTTCATCCAAAGTCAATGCCTTTACTCTGCAATAACCATTTTTGCCATTTACAAAGGATGGGTTCGAAGGTGAACAACGAAGAAACGGTTTGTGGGGTGGTAGAGGAAGCACTTGCTGCGTCCACATTATTGCAGAGAGTTGCAAAGGGAAAGAAAGAGATAAATTAAAATGACAATTTTTTTATAGCACCTTTTCTCTAATCTCTATCTAATACAGTATGAAATTTTACACAAAAATGTTTTCCGTCCATTTCAAATTTATACAAAATGATTTTTTATATAGATTATAAATAGTGCCTCTCTAAATTTTTTGAGAAATAAAAATAATATTAGATCATTTTCAGGATCTGAATGGGGCGAGGATTGATTGAAGGTATTAGTTATAGATATAAAAAAATTGAAAAGGTTGTTTTAAAAATAAAATGAAAAAAAAAAAGATGTACACCAAAATAGCATATATTTTTTTATTAATGGTATTTAATAGTATAGAAGTATAGATTATTATAAATGTAACTTTTTACATGAGTTACATATATAATCGAGATAAATATAATATTTTTTTCATATGTAACCTAAAAAAATTATACACTAAAAAAATGAGATAATTTGACGAGGACTTCTTTCTATCCTTCTATATGTTCTATTGGACCAGGACCCCGTATATAGATCTATTTCTAATTCATGTTAAATTTCTCTCCCCTTTACTTTCACAATACTCTCTTGGGAATTGCTAGGGGCACCCAGCTGTTGCGCCCAGCAATTTTTTGTAATTTTCAAAATACTCCTTAATGTTTCAGTGGAAGAATCTTCTTCCGCAATTATGTTATAACTGTGGAAGAATCTTCTTTCGTGTCATCTCACGGAAGAACTTCTTCCGCAGGAATCCACGGAAGAAGATTCTTCCGTAGTTGTAAATTACAACAGCGGAAGAACTTTCTTCTGTGAATTCTCACGGAAGAACTTCTTCCGCGAGATCGTACGGAAGAAAGTTCTTCCACAACTGTAACAAGTTTTTCCACAGTTGTAATTTACAACAACGGAAAAACATTCTTCCGTGGATTCTTGCGGAAGAAGTTCTTCTATAAGATCACATGGAAGAAGTTCTTCCGCTTTTAATAGTAAAATACAAAATACAAAATTTAACATAGACAAATACAAAATAATTCAAAAATTTAAAAACAAAAAAAAACAAATTAACTCACAGAAAAAGATTCTTCCGCAGTTGAAAATAACAACACTTCTTCCGCGAGATGACACGGAAGAAGGTTCTTCTGCAATTGAAAATAACAACAACGGAAGAACATTCTTCCGTATGAAGGTATTCGTGTTTTTTGAACAAGAACAATTTTACTCATTTACATAATTGTTGGGTGCACCAGCAATGTTGCTGGGTGCACCTAGCAACTCCCTACTCTCTTGAAATCTTCTATCCCATTGTTTAATGCCATTTGAAATTATATTTATAGGCAAAGAACTTCTCATGAGCTGAAGGGGAGTTTCCCATCTATTTTGAGTTTTGAATCAGTTAGTTAGAAAATTCTTGATTCGTGTATTGCTCGCTCATTGAAAAAAAAATTACAAACATAAAATTTAAACTTTATAAATTTTATAAGAACAAAAAATATATTTATGTCATAAAATTGGACACAAGTAGTTTAGCTCTTTAAGTATATATCAAAAATCATTGACTACGTGAATAGAATAGCACATGTAAAAAGATTAATTTTTCCATAACGTACTCTACTTCCTTGAGAGGATAGATTTCGTATATGGAAGTAAAAAAAAAATCAAAAATATATTTTTGTAAGCATAATATATTTGTTATTTTCATTTTCAAAAAATCATAGAGTAGATGAAAAAAAGAAGTAGAAATAAGTGATAAGTTTGATGCAGAAAAAATAAAGAAATGAGAAGAGAAATAGAAAGACTAGTAGTACAAATGAGTCTCACTAATTTTAAACTTATTTTCTCCTTATTTTTTCTCCACCCAACCTCCAAAATTATTTCCATCCTCCCTATATTGTATCCATCTCTTAAACCATACACAGCGTTAATACATATCATAAAGTATGAAAAACCATATGTAAATGCTATATTTTTACTACTGCAATATTGACACCTAATCATAATCTTAATAAAATTCAAATTTAAAAAAGTAATCTGATTCTTTAGTTTACCCTCCTCCATCATCGTTTCACTCGTTATACATACATTTTTTGTAACCAAAAATTCCTGTTCAACTTGTTTCATGCTTCAGGTTTAAAGAACCCCTTGCAAATGCAAGAAACTTTTCTACACGTCATAACAGAAAATTTTAATCTTATCAGTTTTCTTAAATGTTAAACTGCATTATCCTAACATATTCATGTTCACTAATCCGGTCCCAACAAGGTATTTTGCACATTGCAGTAACATAAAGCGTTTCTGACACATTCTAACATTCATATGAGCAAATCCTACAGTATTCAAATCTCCCTCTGACAAAAGAAAATACCAACAGATATAATGAACAACCCTTCGGGCCTAAAAAAGTGAAAAAAAAAAACTAAAGAGAGAGAGTAATTAAATCTTCTTTGGCCCTACCAACTGGTGGGAGCTTCATATTCTGAAGGTTAATTGGCTGCAGATGTCAGCACCACCAGCACTATCTGAAACTTCACACCTGTTGTTTAGTTTCAGAACCTCCACCTTCAATTTGGGTGCCGACACTTGAACCTGGCAGCTCAGTTTTTGTTTCCCCAGAAGGATTTGTCTGCAACAACTGGGGTTCATAACTCGGTCCAGCCATAGATGTGGGTACTGGTATCTGAGCGACCACGCCACCTGTCACTGGTGCCGTTGCTGGAACCTGTGCTTGAGATAGTACGGTCATTAGGAGCTGAGCCAAAAGTACCTGCGGATCATTATCACCTTGTTGGACTTGAACATTAATTGCATTAGACAGAGCATTGATGTCAGGTGGGTAAATTGCTTGAAGCCCTAAGAGTGCCCCAGACAGAGCTTGCTGCTGGTGCTGGCCTACTCCAGATGAAGCACGCCTTAGTTTTGATAGGTGTTTTTTCCCAGCCACATGACTCTGGTAAACAACTTGTGACTCACATTTAACATCACACAGCTCACATCTAAAAGACATAGTTTGTGCAGGTTCCACTGGCTTAGAACCATCATTAGTTCTCATGTATTTACCTCCTTTTCCTCCTTTCTTCTTCCGCTTCAATCCTTGGCCTCTTGCAGCAGAGTTATCCTCGGTTTTTCCCTCGGGCACTTCAGCTGGAACCTCAGAAATGTTTCCTACATTATTCTGCAGCTGCATTTCCTCCTTGTGACTATTGATTATAACCCCCGAGCCCATATTTTCTGTGGGGCATTCATTTTTCTCGGACTCCTGAACTTCCTTAGGTTGGTCTGTTAAGTTCAATTGAGAGGTAGGAATTTTCTCACTTTGTTGTCCATTTATAGCATTGCGCCTTTGCGATTCTTCATGCACCCTCATATTCTTCTGATGTTTCCTCCCAACCTTATGTTGCTCCAAGATTTCTGGACTATTGCACTCAACCTTACAAATTTCACAGCACACTTTACGCGGTGGTACTGGTGGTTGCACTCGAGCTGGCACATTAGAAAAAGCAGGTCCAGAAGAATGAGATGGTATGTGTCTACCACCCCCCATTCCATGTCCCCTACCATGGCCTCGACCACGACCAGCCCCTCTAAATGGTCTACCACCCCTGCCACCCCTACCTCTGTATTGAGATGGCCCAGTCTGTAAATAGGAATTAACAAATGAATTCAAGCATATATTGATTACAATTATCAGGAATAAATGAACGAGAAATTTGAGAGGAAATTATTAGAATGACAAGATGTGCACACAAATGATACAAAATTACAAGGGTAGTGATGTTCAGAGAGAGAAATGTAAAAGAAAACAGTTATGAAACTAAACTTTCAGTAACTCATCCTGTCACAATAATTTGTCAACACTCAACATGATGAAATATAAGTCAATTAATGAAAAGCACATGATTCCTAAACCCTTGAAAATACTGGAGAAAAGAGTTATTGATAAACATAAAACAGATCAAGAAAAGGAAAATTTGGTGCAGGCAGGTGACAATAATCAAGGAAACTTTTAAACAGAAAGTCATTTTCAATTTTCACAAACATTAACAACCATTATGGCCCTGAAACTGCTTCCCAAGACATCAACAATTTCAAGTATCATTCCTAATCTTAAATATAATTCAATCTATGTATCTTGAAATCAAAATTTTGAACATGAAACATTAACAAGGTTGGCATTCGCTTGAAAAATCCTTAATCATAAATTCAATAGATAATGAAATGCATCCAGTGTTTGTCAATGGTCATTATAACAAAGGTTTAATCAGATCTCAAGCTAAATAATAAATGGAAAATTAACTTGATGGTTGATTAAGTACTCAGTTTCATAGCTTAACAATTTTAGTTTTAATGAGTTTCTTCACTTTTAATTTCATTACTAATCCTTCACTTTTAACTTCACATCCAAAATTCAAATTAGATGTGGGTGCCTCATGTATCAAGCTTCAATGTTTAATTCCAAAATTAAAATGCAGACTAATAACAGAAAGAGGATCCAAAATTCTCATAACAAGATTCCCCAAGTCTGAACTGAAAAGATACATCCTCTAACAAAAGAGAAAACAAAGTATATTGAATAAAAATTATATCCAATGAATAACTAAAAGAACAAAGTTTCTTGTTCTAAACTGTTAGGCACTGCATTGTTACTTTGAAAGGCCAGACAGTTAAGAAGAGAAACAAGATGATCTGATGCCCACATCAGCTCTAAAGCAACCAGCAAAGACCCACCACCATGCGGCATTAGTGTGACTTCAAAGATATGATATGAGCCACAATAGCTTGTGCTTATATTATGCAACTCCTGTCTTTATCTGGTCACTCTAGGGTGTTGTGGTCAATGAATAACAAAAAGAACGAAGTTTCTTGTTCTAAACTGTTAGGCACTGCATTGTTACTTTGAAAGGCCAGCCAGTTAAGAAGAGAAACAAGATGATCTGATGCCCACATCAGCTCTAAAGCAACCAGCAAAGACCCACCACCATGTGGCATTATTGTGACTTCAAAGATATGATATGAGCCATAATAGTTTGTGCTTATATTATGCAACTCCTGTCTTTATCTGGTCACTCTAGGGTGTTGTGGCCAAGTTTACAGAATTCTCAACATCTTCTGAAGGTTTTAGATGAAAAGCTGAGGATATAATACCTAATCCAGTATCGATCTTTTGTCCAGAGAAGGTCCCAAAAGAGGCTGGGGGAGCACCGCAAGCTATTCACTCTAAAAGCATTACAAAATGTATAACAGGTAAGTGTTGCAAAATCTTCGATCATCCTTTTACGTTTACTTCTGCAAATGTTTTTTTTTTTTTCCTTTTTGGTAGGAAATTAAGAAACTGCCATGTTGCTGAAGCAGCAAATATTCTGAATTGAGTCAAAGAGGAATAAACCATATTAAATGGCTTGACTTTGACTCAATGTATCTTAAATCATCTAGTTTCAGCCACACTGAAGCAACTTGCCAGATCTAATTAAAAGCTCAATTAGCCACATAATATAATACAACTCTTTCAATGATCTCACTGGAGCAATAATATATACAAAGCCTTTGCTGTATGTATGTAAAATATCCTATGCCAAAGCTTGTTTCTACTTTCTATTAATTTTGTTTAGTGGCAGAGATACAAGTCAAAGGGCTCAGGATTACCACTATCTTAAATAAATACAACTAAATAGTACTACCTCTGGTTCTTTATATAAGAAACAAATGAGAACATTCTTTTGGTTCTAAATCCTAATTATAAACTTTCAAATATATTAATTTTTAATTTCCTTTTATATCTTTAATTTATTTGAAATCTATTAATGAGACATTCGCTCATTTCTCATGATAATAATTCTGAGTATTTTTGGAATAAAATTTAAATTTACGACATTATTAATTACAATTAACTAATTTAACTATTTTTATTAGTATTAATGAATTACATATTTGTTTCATACATATAGGACCAGAGGAAGTATATACTACATATATGAATACTCAAAACAGCACAAAATACCAAAAATTAAAGAAATTCATGATAAATAATAAGTCAAAGTTTACACACCATCACCATCAATCTAGAATCAATAAGAACAAAGTAATGGAATCAAAACATGAAAGATGATAGTGAAATTAATATTAAAAGAACATAACAAATTAGATTAAAAAAATAACAAAATGTCAACAAGTAAATCTAAAGGAAGAAGAAAAAACAAACACATGAAAAGAAACAAAATCAACTTATAAAGTGTGAAACAACAGAGGCTAAAATAGAGCTAGGTTCTTGTGGAATATTTTACCCAAAAAAAAACCTAAACAATGGTGTTCTAGGAAGCTGAATATGGCACTTAAATGAGGCTACCTTGTAACAAAATCACAAACAGTTTTCCCATAAGGATTCTGTAGGCCATCCCACTCCTGAGTAATGTTAAGAGTCAAAGTTGTAAGACATAACCCACACACCATCCTCGCACTCACCCAAACGTTAGTTTAAAGGATAATCACCGATACACAGTTTAAATCAACCAAAAAATAACCTACTTGTTAGTTGTTACCAAGGTTTTAAAAAAATCTACAACTGCAATTTGGAATGCAACATCAAGGTTTTGGGGGCGTCCCGAACTGCAGCACAACCACAATTGTGGCCACGATTTTGACTACAATTGTGGATGCAACAATTGTGATTTTCTCTATAATAAAAATGGTCCACAGTCACAATTTCAATAGCAATGTCAAGCTTTTTCAGGTGTCAGCAACTGCAATGCAACTGCAGTTGTGACCACATCAGCCGCATTTGTCCACAATTTCCAACAATATCAATATCAAGAAACATGACGAAACCACGACCGCGACCACAAAACCTTGCTTACTTATTTACAGGTTGATGAACCCCGTTTCATCATCAAACACATCCCAAATTTCCTATCCACATCCAATCCCACTCAAACACAATCGAATCCCCAATTTCCTTAGGTCATGACCCACTCAAAATTTTCCTTTCATAAAACTTCATAAATAAACTAACAAACAAAAACTAGAATAAATGGAAATAATAATTACAACATAATCAAGAATTGGAAGGATTAAAGAAAAATTCACCGAGGCGGGTTCGGGAGCGACGGGGTAGACGCCAGGAGGGTGAAACAGGGTGGGTTCAGGAGCGACGGGGTAGATGCCAGGAGGGTGAAGCAGGGTGGGTTCAGGAGCAATGGGGTAGACACCAGGAGGGTGAAGCAGGGTGGATTCGGGAGCAATGAGGTAGACACCAAGAGGGTGAAGCAGGGTGGATTCCGGTTGGAATTGAAATTGGGCTTGATATGCATTGGGAAAATATGCATATTGGGGATTGTAAGTGTAGTATTGTTGGTACGCATATGATTGATCGTAGGGATGGATTTGGATCTGAGAAGGGTTGTAGCCATAGGAATGTTGTTGTGGTTGCTGCTGGTAGTTGTAGCCCGAATAATCCATCACTGCAAATGCGCAATTTGGTGAGTGTTTCATGAGGGAAAAAAGAAGAAGGAAGAGGGAAAAATGGACAAAGACTGATTGAAGACAGGGTTGGGAAGTCGTTTCATTAACTCATGGGCCATGGCGATGACATTTAGCTAGTAGCAAGGGGCTAACTGATCTTAGTAACTTAGGGTTTCAAGGGAATTGGGCCATATGGGCCAAATGTTTTTTAGTGTTTTTTTTTCCTTTTTTTATTTTGGTTTGTTGCGCTTCAACGTGAGTCCAGTTTAAATTCTTTTTTATTTTTTATTCAAAGCCTAACATATAATATAATAAATTTAAAAATAATAAACAAAAACATAATAAACCATTTAAAGCATATCATAAAATATAATATAATAAATTAAATAATAATAGTATTATAATAATAACAAACTTTAGGCATATAATACACTATGTCTTTAATTTTGTGTATTTTTCTATTTTTGAGTATTTATATGTGTGTGATATAAACTATGTATATTGTTTTCTAAACTTCACAATAGCGGCCACCCTGCTTTCTGCTAACCCGCTTTAGCGTTTTGGGGTTGGCTGCTACACATCACTATCTGGGGATGACTACTTAAGGAGCAGTTACATACTAAAATAGGTGTAATAATAATTTTCATCAATCATTATGTATCATTAGAATAGGTTGAATAGTAAATGTCATGTTGACAGTGTAGGACAGAAAGATGAAATGTTGAATTGTTGTTGTGTTAAGAGTATTATGTTATGCATATATGTCATTAACAAGTGTTTCTAATATTATTTTTCATATTAGGTAAACTTTTACAAGTTAACAAGTTGATTCTATGGAAGCTCGATGAGTTTACATAGACTTTCAAATTTGGCAACCTTGACCACATCCATAGCAAATCACGAAAGTACCCAAACAAACTGCAAAATTCTTCCACCATGCATGTCCTTCTTCATTTAGTAAAGTAGATATAAAGGTACTGGTGTGCAATTACAATACAATTCAAGAAGAAGCTTTCAGAGGACCAACAAGAAGCCTCCAAGTATGCTAAAATTTGTTATGAACACCACATAAGGTATGAATAGGAAGTTCAATATGGAACATAAAATGAGGTTATCTTGCAACAAAATCACAAACAATTTTCCATAAAGATTCTGTAGACCATCCCACTTCTTAGTAAAGTTAAGAGTCAAAGTTGTAAGACATTAGCCACACAATACCCTCACTCACCAAATCCTTAGTTTAGAAGATAACAACCACCAATATACGGTTTAAATCAACCAAAAATAAAACCTACTCATTACCTTGGTTTCAAAAAACAATCCACAACTGGGATTTCGATCGCAATGCGATCGCAGTTGTGGCCGCAATTTCGACTACAATTGTGGACACATCAATTGCAATTTCCAATCACAATCTCTATAATAAAAACAGTCCCCAGTTGCGATTTCGATCGCAGCGTAAAGGCTTTTCGGGTGTCCGTGACCTCATTGTGGCCGTATTTGTCTGCAATTTCCCTTAATATCAAGAAACCAGACAAAACCACGACCGAGACCGCAACCACAAAACCTTACTCATTTATTAAACATTAATGAACCCCATTTCATCATCAAGCACATCCCAAATTCACTACTCAATCCAATCCCACTCAAACACACAAACGAATCCCCCAATTTCCTTAGGTCACGACCCACCCACACAATTTCCCTTTCGAAAAACTTTCATAAATAAACTATCACAAAAATAAGAGGATAAATGGAAATTAATTACAACATAATTCAAGAAGCGGGAGGGGTTAAAGGAAAAAATTACCGGGGTGGGTTCCAGAGCGGCGGGATTGACGCCGGGAGGGTGAAGCGGAGCGGTTTCGGGTTGGAACTGAAACTGGGTTTGGTGTGCGTTGGGGTAATACGCGTATTGGGGATTGTAAGCGTAGTATTGTTGGTACGCAGCATAGGATTGATCGTAGGGTTGGATTGGGATCTGAGAAGGGTCGTAGCCATAGGAATGTTGTTGCGGTTGCTGTTGGTAGCTGTAGTCTGAATAATCCATCGCTGCGAATGCGCAATTTGGTGAGTGTTTCGTGCAAGAAGAAGAAGAAGAGGGAAAATCAACGGACACAGACGCTTCCTGTTCTACCTGATTGAACGCCGGCTAGGGAAGTCGTTTCACTCACTCATTTGGCTACTACTGATTATTTTATCTTTTTAATTCTTCACTTATTTTTTATTTATAAATAGATTATTTATATTGAAAAAATATAAATAATTATTCTTTTCTCTAAATTCTTATATTTTTTCTTTTTTACTTCTCTATTTTTAACTCTTTGAGTTATATTTTATTTAAAATATTATTAATATCATTATTTTTCTTTTATGGACTTTCAATAATTGATGTTATAACTGGCAAGATAAAAGTCACATAAAAAATTCTATTGGAAAATGCTGTTCTTTAAAATTTATAATTTAGAGATAGGTTTTTCTTCTCTCTAATTCATTATTCAAATTATGCATTTGGTAAAATATTTATGTTTTATTTACCTCGTTCTATATTTGATTGTTTGAGAGTCTTCAACATTTTCTATCATAGACATGAATGTTTAGAATATTTTTCTCACAAAAAGTGAGAAAATAATGTTGTGGTTGATAGTCATTCTTGAATAAGGTGGATAAAAAAGATTAGTTTTTTCTCACTAGAAGCGAAAAAATATTTCAAAAAATGAAAAATAATATTTTTTTTATTCTTGAAAAATGAGACTAAATAAGACATTCTTTCTCACGAGAAATGAAAAAAATAGTATAAAAAAGTCATTATTTAAGAAAGTGACATTTTATCGTTTATTAAAATCTCAATTGATAAATACTAATTTATCCCAATTTATATGTGATTAATATTGCTTGTATTATTTTTAAATGTGCATTTAAATCACGTAATATATAAGGTAATATGTTATATTAATATTTTATTTGCTAATATATGTTTTGATTTTGGTAATTACAATTGATTAATTAATATTATTAGAATATTACATATGATTCATGGCTAAGTATATTCACATGTGATATATCATGTATCTATTATATTAAAAGTATAAATAGGTATATGTAATACTCAAAATTACTAGTTGATTGATATTTTGTGGAAAAATTATTGATGATAATATATTAAATATATTTTCATGCATTTAATGTGCTTCTTTAGTAACAATATTAAGAAATATTTGGATTTTTTTCTTGTATACTCCTAGAAAAAAAAAGTAAAAATTAATATAAAAATCACATAACTCATTTTATTGGCATTGCTCCATTTTCATGAGTGAATGTTGTACATATGTATTTTTATAAAATAATTGCTTGAATAGTTCATTTTTATATTATTTTTATAGATATAATTAACCTTGATTACTTATGATTTAAATGTTTTATATGGATTACTTTTAGACTATTTTGTAATCATGTTTATTCTCACGTGATAATTTGATCCATGTTTTTGTTAGAAAACATATTATTTGACTTAAAAATATGTAAATTCAAGGAACTAATAAAGTATGTATGTGTATATGGATTTTATATACAAGTTTCTAAAAATGTTTTATTAAATTGGTCTATAGATCAATATATGAAATGTGGTACTTTTGACGGTGGTCGAGATTCATATTAGTTTCAACTTCATATATATGTAAGTTGTCATCTTTATAATTATAATTTCATTCAATGAGTTATTATTATCTGTATTGTTTATGATGGACATGATTAATTATATATTGAAAGAAATATGAAACTACTTTATAAGTTATGTATTGCACATGATTGATTTCATATAATAATAAGTTAATAAATAATTTTTACATGTATTAAGATCACAATATTTTTTCTTGAATGATTTTGATGGTTTATAAACATATATATATTGTATGTGGTGTGCATTTTATGGCGAGTAATACCAAGAAAATGAATTTTAGGAATAGTTTGAGATATATTTTATATGTCTTGCAAATAGTATAATGATTCATACAATGTAAGAAGTCAGTGTTAAATTTGTACTCCACTTTAATTAGTACAATTGAAAAAAGAGAGTGTAAACCAAAAGTTTATGAAACAAAATAAATTTGTTGTTTGGCATGACCAATAGGATCATTTAGGTCTATTATGATGCCAAACATATTTGAAAATTCACACGAACGCTTGTTATAGAGCCAGAAGATTCTTTAGTTCAATGATTTATTATATACTATTTATTTCTAAGTTAATAATTAGATCATCACTAATAAAAATGGGAATGAATATCTTACATTTTTAGAACGAATACAAGGTAATATTCGCATACCGATACAACCAACCATGTGAACCTAGAATGAATATCTTACATTGACTAGATGGTCACGTGTTAATTTCCTTGTTGCCAACTAACAATCATACATTTGGAATATTGTTGGCTCAATTAATCTCAGTTAGAACTCATTTTCAAATTATCCAATTAAAAGAATATGTCTTGATAATGGTGATGAATTTACATCTCATGTTTTTAATGAGCATTGTATGACTATTGAAATTTATGTTGAACATCTTGCAGATTCATATACTCATGCAATCAAATGTTTAATGTCTTCTTAGGAACATGCAATCTTGCATGTTACAAAATTGATTCACATCATGCCGCCAAGTCATATTTAGTTTTTCCCTATTGAAATTAATTTTCGATTAACAACCTTATATTTCGAAAAAAAAAATTCAAATGTGTTATACATGTTCTAAATATGAGTTCAATTATTCGATCATTAGCACACTAAGATGAGTTCCCAAATAAGGTTGGAAATATATGAATCTCCATATGTAAATATGTTAAACCATCAACAATGGATTCATTTACTACTTTGTGTATCATTGTTATTTTGAATTAGTTTCTCCAACATGGGAGAAAGATAGTAAACAGTTGGAAAAAATATATCAGTTTAAATGAATTATCATTATCTTGATCCTTATACAAAATAATTTCAATTAGAAGTTCACAATATAATTCATTTACAAAATTTAGATAGAAAGAGTGGCTAAATCATATGTATCATCAACTAATGCTCCAACATAACTTGATGTCCCTATTGGATAATATAATATTATAAAATGAGTCTTAGACACACATGAAGTCTGATAGACATGTTGATTCCAAAGATAAAATCTTCAATTAAGAAAAAAAAAACTAAAAAGTAAGATGATTCAATTGAGGTTATAAGGATGCTAAGAGATTCCATTGACATAATTATATATTTTAGTTCCAAAAATAGTCAAATACTTGAAATTATTTAAAATAAAGAGATATCAAGTCATGTCATGAATGGAATACAATGGAATCGAAATATAATCAACATTAACAATGTATTTTCATATAATAGTGCTAAATGTAATAAATGATAATGGAGATCAAGAACCTAAGTCTATAAAGAATTGTAGACAAAGAAATGATTGATTAGAATAGAAAGACTCCATTGAGGCAAAATTTGAGTTACTTCTCTAAGCGAATGAATTTTGGACCTATAGTTGATAATTGTTTCTCACACTTTATTTTTGTGAGAAATTATCTTGGTTTTTTTTTAGGATTTTTGTCAATAAATTATTGTTATTGTAAATAACTTGTTTAAAATCATTTCAGAAAATAAAAAGATAGTTTTTAATGATTTTTAGTTAAATTTTGATGTTACAAGGATATTTTTTTAGCTTAAAGGAAGGATGAGTTGTAGACTCAATCTTGCCACATCAAGATGAGCATTCGCCACAATGAAAGAGAATAAGTGATTAAGTGGAAGAATGAGAAGATTCATCATAGCAAAACTGCACATCACCATAGTGAATCTAAAGGTTGAAAGACCACGATTTGAGCAAGAACTCGCCATAACGAATACACGTCTCGCCACAACAAGAATGAGCCTGAAGCATGAAGATTCAAGTGAAGTGTCTCTTGTAATTGATGAAGTTTTGTTATAACAAGAAGCCTAGAAGTGTCATCGCTACAACGAAAGACTGACGTGACCAAAAAATACAATTCAACTATATTTAAAAAAGTTTGTATCATCTTTTTGGGGATCTTTTGCTCATTTTTAGATTTCAGATATTAGATTTTACGAAATTCTTCTTTCTCTCTTATCTTTATTTGTAATCATCATTTTCAAGTTCTTTTTTGGATCAACCATGATCCAAAGAGCTAACTTTACAAGTTGTTGATTGAATGAAGTAGTATTCAAGTATGTAATTCTTCATTTCTCATCAATTTCTTAGTTATGTGATATTATTCCAGTTTTTTGCTTATATGCATGCTTAGGCTTGATCAACCTTGCTTTTAGGGATTGAATTGAATGAAAATAGTTTTATATCCTAGATCTAAATTGGAATTGTGTAAGAACTTTATTTTAGAAATGAAATCATGTTTTTGCATTGTATAGATTCAATGTTCAAGGATGTGGTGGCCGAAAAAATTTAGTCATGCATCCTCTTCTAAGACATTTCCCAATCCGATAAACGAAAATAATGATGCATATCATCCATCCTTTGATAGTAGCAATGTAGACCTAGAGGATGGATGAGGGGATAGTGAAGAAGTATGCAATACATGCTAGTGTAGGGGTAAGTTTTGCAATATGAAATATCAATTTGAGCACTTCTTAAGGAAACAATGAAAGGAACACAATAAAGAGGAAAAAATGTTGAAATTGTAAAAAAAAATGGAAACAAGAAAGTAATAGTTGTTGCCACAAAAAAAAAAGTTGATGTAATAAGTAAAATTATATGTGCATCTGAGTCATGTTCAATTGCCCTTAACACACTAGTAGTATTTGGCACATCAATTTCTAAAGTCATGGAACAAATTGAAAAATTAGAAAAAATTACAAAGTGATGATAATTAGCATGCTCAATGCTCTCAACTTATGTTATCCAAGCCTTCTAGGGTAATGTTTGTAGCATTAAAAGAACATAAGCAAAGGTTGTTGGCTTGGTTGAAGTATATAGCTTTTAATACATTATCATCCATGAAAAGTTAATTGAAAAAAGTTGTATTAGAATGATGTTATTTTGATATACTTTAAACTAGACAATTGTTAGACTAATATAATTTTGGTATAGTATAGATTAGGATCGTAGTGTTATTATGATGTAGTACTAATTAGGGCCATGGTGGTATTTTGATGTTGATATTGACTATTTTTACACCAGTCCACAATATATGTTTGTATGAGTACTTATTCTGTTAAAATATGTGTTTCTCTTAATACATTCTGGAACCTTTGAATTGTCCAAATTTTGTGTATGTGTATTGGTAATTATTCTAATTCTAGAACCTTTGCATTATCAAAATGAAATGGATCCCTATCAAAATGAATTGGTAATTCAAGCATTACAAGCCAAGTCGTTGACACCCTTGATATATATGAAAATCTTATGTGAATAAGCAAGAGTGCGAGAACTTAAAAGTGTCTTTGTTAGCATCATTTGATTGGTGAACTGTCTTCCTTGAATACTTTTAATTGTAATGGATATCTGCTTAATTTCTCATCTGCGAATATCCTCCAAGTTGTTATGGTGTTGGATTCTCTTATGTACTATAGGTTGTGAGTGATGCACTCACTAGACAAGGGCATTTAATTGTTGTCAAAGGCAAAATACACTTTAGCTAGGATCTATAATACATAACGTTAATTTCATGATTTCTTTTTACTTGAAAACAAATTATGAGTCTTTTTTACATGAATAGGTGAAAAATCATGTAGCATATTTGGTAATTGGTTTCCTCTAGTCATGCAACAATTTTTCTCTATTCTAATTACTTGCATGCTTTGTGTAGCAAATTTCGTCTTGAATACATTATCCTATATTGGTGTTAATTGCATTAACTATGATGATTAAATTTACATTAATATTGTTTAATTGCATTTATCACCTCATGCAATTGCATGAAATAGTTATGTATCACCTCATGTAATTGGGTGGTCTTAATTGCATTTAAATTATTATTCAATTAATTTTGATGTGGATAGTTTTCTAACATAAATTTGCTAACACTATCAGATGAAGAATATAGGAAAGATCAACATGAATAATCTACTTTGCTTTCCATTTTACAAGATGATATAAAGGAGGCTAAAGAAGTAAGTGCAATAATTGGTAAGTACGCATTAACATATTTATGTAAAGAGCCATGTAGAATAAGTAAGCATGCATGTCATTCATGGTTGCAAGACATTTTGCAAGGGTATTTCACTCACTGATATGAGATGTTTCAAATGGAAAAAGATATGTTTAATCAACTTTACATTGAATTAGTTGAACATGATTTACAAGGAACTAAACAAATGGGGGTTCGAGAAATGGTTATAATGTTCCTAAACACGATTGGTCATGAAATAGGCAATACGATGATACAAAAAAGGTTTCAACACTCAAAAGAGACTGTAAATAGACATTTTCACAAAGTGTTAGTTGTTTGTCTTAGGCTAGCCTTCAAATACATCAAGCCACAAGATTCTAGGTTCTATTATGTCAATCCAAAAATTAAAAATGAATCACAGTATTGATCATTTTTCAAGAATGTTATAGGAGCAATTGATGATACTCTTCCCATGTATGGTTAATCCTAGTGATTAACTTAAATTTATTGGAAGAAAAGGATACCTGACACAAAATGTAGTGGCTGTTTGTGATTGAGACACATGCTTTATCTTTTCATTACTGGGATGAGAAGGCACGGCATATGATATGCGTATATTTAAGAATGTCCTCACAACTCCCAACATGAATTTTCCACATCCTTCTCTAGGTATGTGTTTCTTATAATTAAAACTTATTTAAAATTGAATGGAAATCAAAATTTATATGACAATTGTATTTTTCGTCATTAGGAAAATATTACTTGGTGGATTCTAGTTATCCAACACCAATCAAATATGTTGTTCCATATAGATGTTGAAGTTATCACCTTCCAGATTTTAGGCACCGACATGGATTTGATAACTGCAATGAGGTATTCAATTATTATCATTCAAGTTTAAGGTGCATAATTGAAAGGACTTTTGGGGTATGGAAAAATAAGTTTGCAATTTTATGCCTGATGTCTTAGTTCAAATTTAAAACACAAGTTCAAATAGTTAGTTTAACAATAACTATCCATAACTTTATTAGAAGGAAATCAAAAACTGATTTTTAATTCTAACGCTATGAAGATGAAAATATAGTTGAAGTTGAAAGTGATGATCATATTTGTGAAGATCAATCCTTATCTTTAATTGCGACCTCTTCAAGAGAGATGGATCTTGTGCAAGATTCAATCAAAGATCAAATTATAGAGTGCATGTCATCTAATTAATCATGTTATTTATATTACAAATGCATCATATTGTTTATCTTGTACCTGAATTTAAGTATAATGAATTAATTTTGTTGTTGGTTGATTGTATTTTATTTTAATTATTATATTAATTTGCATTTATTACATCTTGATTAATTAAAGATATATTTTTTATGTATATATTTTAATATATTTTGCTAACTTCACCCATTTTTAACAAGATGTAGTAATATATTATCAATTCAAATATACTAAAAAATAATGAAATAAATCATCGTAGTATTATACTACAAAATCTATGGCTATTTTAGTTATTATATAGTTCAATGTACTTTTCCAACAAATAATCCAAATAAGTTTGTTTTCTTCTAAGTGCTTTTAGAATAAAACTATCTAAACATCAATCAAGTTACATTCAACTTACTTTTATCTAAACTTATGTTTAAAAAGTTAAGTTTAATTGAACTTAACTTTCTAACTTTAATCCAGACACACCCTAAATAAGTTATTCCTATTTTATCCTCACTATATATATTGATCCGATGTGGTTGTGACGATACTCATGCTTAGAGTGGTACTGCTTGATCTTGGTGGTGATTGGTTTAAAAAAGGTAAGGCAAGGTGAAGCATAGTGATGATGATACTTGCAATCTCTCATGCCTAAGTTAGAAAGTAAGTTTGAGACATTAACAATATAATTGAAATTTAAAATATTACATGTAAAGGGAGAAAACTGGTTGACTATTGGCAAGCGTATCAATGTCGTAGCAGGTTATAGATTTATAAGAAGAAATCATCTCCACAAGGACTTGAGTTACTCAATTCCTCCAAATTAAAGTAAACAATTCAATAATTATATATAAATTTAATTGAGATATCATGGGTTTGTCTAACTAACGAAAAATAACTAAAGTAACAGAATAACGGAAATAACAGAATTTAGTGCGTCAGAAATACGTAAAATTACGAAAACAATAATGAATTTAATTAATTCAAGAAAAACGTAGGATTAGATTTTCATCGTTCATACCCTTAGTATCCTAATAAGATTAACATATATGAATCATTTTCTAACATTACTTTTGCACACATTAAGAATGTTTACCGAATATTGATCCCTTGCATATGAAGTAAATACCCTAGCATTGGAATCATAATCTCGTGTTATTTGCAATGAAAACATTATGCTTTATTCTGAGCAACGTAATGTAAAAAGTAAATTCATTCAGTTCAAATTCCAAGAGTACTTTCCAATCAAACTTAAAATCTAATTTCATGAAACTAGTGATCAAATAAAATAAAACATCATGAACATAATAAAATCACCAATAATGAGTAGAAAAGATTCATACATATATTAAATATCAAAAGATATACATAAAGATACGAAGATTACATTCAATCCTTTGGAGAAACTAGCTGATCATTACGTAGAACACATGATCAACAAGAGAAATGATGAAGGATGTGATTCATGGACACAATTTTGTAACACCCGGGCTCCACTTTCTCAATCCTTCTAGAAGTGTTCTTCCTCTGGTTTCTCCTTCGATTCCTTATGGTTTTCTCCATCCCTTGCATAGCTTTTTATAGAAAAGAGTCAAGAGGTGCAGACCAATTCACCCAGGCGAGCAAAACTTGCCCAAACAAGTTTCATGCTTAGTGTTGAAGGCACTCACTCGCCTAGGCGAGTTGGTAACTTATGTCTGAATAAACTTGATTAGCCCAGGCGAGCTGGTTGCTAGCCTAGGCGAATGGATGTATGAAATCTTAGGAAAATGATCATTTTGTCTTTCATTTTAACTTGGTTTTTGGATCCAACAAATAACCATCAAAACCTACAGAATCATGGATAAATCTTTCATATTTAAACAAAAACATTAGTAAATGTATAATATATAAAACAACTAGAAAGAAAGGAGGTTTATACGAAAACTATTATAATAAAAAAAATAAGTGCTAACATTTTAATCCTAAAAATAACTAAATTATGACACTTATTAGAAACCATGTATCTACCGTGAGGGTGGTTGACTCTAAGAGCACCCACATCGCTAGCTTGGGAAGCAATTGGAACCTTGGAAGCAATGTGCTTGAGAAGTAATTGGCACTGCAAGCAACATACAAATTTATTTAGCAAACATGAGTTGCTTAAAGAAGCAACGTTGCTTTAGCTAATTAAAAAAAGGAAAATCAATATTATTTTTTAACAAGTAGTTGTTGGATGGGAAAGAAAAAATAGGCATTGTCTATGTCAGATGAGAAAGAGAAAAAGTTGTTGGTTGACAACATTTAAAAAAATTTAACCATTAAATTTTTTAATAATTGTATTTTTTTATCATTGTATATAAATAAGGGTACAATTCAATTTTTTTTACACAACTAAAACTTCTTAAATTTTTCTCATCCTCACTTTCAAAATTTCTCAACTTCTTTGTTTTGTTTTCATTCAATGGATCCAAATCAGGCCATCTCCAATAGATGATATTAGAGAGGGATCTTAAGCTGAAGATCTATTCTTTCAAGATCCAACTACTGGAGCCACCCTCAAGATCTCCATGTTGGAGGTTTGGTTCTTATAGAAGAATCCTAAAGATTTGCACGTTTAAAAAAAATGATTTTTTAGTCTCTCTCTTAACTAATTCTTGTGGGAAAGAAACAGATCAAAAAAAGAACAACAACAACAAATCAACAACAATAATAGATCACAATCCAGAACATAACACAACAAATACATAAACAATATAATTTTAAAACAAATAACAAAAAATAAAAATTACAAAATACAATAACCATGTAGAGAGACACGACAGTCGACGTGTAGTGGCCGACGATTGTCATAGAGGCTAGATTGAAGGTTCACGTGACCATAGGGCCCAGACTGGAGGCTGTCATTCTTCCCTCCGTCCCCAACGTGTGATAAGATAGGTTGGGTGAAAAGGGAGGGAGGTTGGGCAGGGGGGCAAATGAGGTGGGTGGGGGAACAAAAAAAAGAAGAAAGGAGAAACTAAAGGGGCGGAGGGGTGGGTGGGAAAGGAAAATTTTTTAAATATTGACGTATCTTGTGGTGCTCATCCCAACTTTACTGCATGCTTGCAAATAAAATATTATATGCATACAAGAGAAGTTCATCAACAACTTCATGCAGACTTGATAAAGCATATTTAAGAACGTTTCAGTTACAATAATGGTGAACTTTAATTTTTTGTTGCTCAATGTTGATGTTTGTATTTTTTTTTCTAATCAATTTTAAGTATTATCGTAAGTTTAAATTATATTGATAAATATTTTAATTATTAATAAATTTTGTATTCCGTTATATTTTTTGAAATTAAAAATATATAATTAATTATTTTTAATTATTTTAAAATAAATTATAAATAAATATTAGAAGGTGGGTCCCTTGTGGGATTTACCAAAAATGGGTTAAGATCCCAAAGTGAGATCTACTATTAGAGTAAAAAATTTAGAAGATCTTAAGAGTAATGTAGTATAGCGGGGTCCACCAAAAAGATGGTTAAGAACTCAAAATGGGATCTCCTATTGGAGATGCCCTCAAAATTCATCAATATGAATCCTTGGTTTAATATTATGTCATGTTATCAACAACCCACAAATCCAAATTTTCAAAATTCTCCAAATTTACCCACCCACAAGATAATCCTAATATAGCAAATTTTCATTTCATCCATATCAATTTCACATGTATGCATCACCACCAATTAACCCTTCCATGGATCAAGGGTCTTCAAAGGGTAGTAATGATGTCCAATGTAATGAAAGAGCATGACGCACCATCTGACTTTGCGTCAGAGTCTCAAATTCCACCATTTTGCACCTAAGTTGAGTTGGATAATATTGTGGTCAATGAAGAAGAAAAAGAAGAAGAAGAAGAAGACAAAGAAGAAGCATCCGAAAGACAACAAAGATCATGTTTCTCCGCAAAGAAATATGAATGACTTGCCAACACATGGCTAAATATTTCAAAGATTTCAACTGTGGGGGTCCAAAAAAGGTTAACTTTTTGGACAAACATTGAAGATAATTACAATAAATATCATGAGCGACATTTGAAGAAGAAAGATTGGTCACAACTAAAATATCGATGACAAAAGATCAACGAAAGTTGTCATAAATTTTCAGAGTGCTACAAACAAGCTTGTCAAAGAAAAAAGAGTGATAGCTCTGAGTCTAACATCATGTGAGATGCACATGCGATTTATTTGCAAGATAAAAAGACAAGTTTCAAATTAGAAAATTGTTGGCATATATTGAGGAACCAACCTAAATGGTTGATACAATTTGTACAATCTAGTTAGAGAACAAATGTTTCTGCTTCTCGAGCATACTCATCCTCTTTCAATCCAGATATGCCGCCAAGTAATGATCCAACATCACTTATCATGGATCGTCCAATAGGGACAAAAGTAGCAAAGAGGGTCGTAAAAGAAACAAGCAAAGGAAAAATCTTTTGATGTTGTTGATTTCACAACTATAAAAGAGTTTTTTGAGATCAAATCAAAAGCATTAGAAGATATGGCATGTGCCAAGCATGAAAGCAACAAGTTGAGGGACAAAGAATTCAACATGCAAATCCTCTACAAGGATACTATTAGTATGATCGATGCACAATTAAAGATTCATCAAACCTTGTGTAACAATATTATAGAAAAATATGGATTTTAGTTATTGTAATGTAACTTTTACTAATTATTTATGTTTTAATTATGCAATTTTTATAATGTAACTTTTACCAAATATTTATGTTTTAATTATGTAATTTTTATGAAACAAGTTGTTATTAAAACTAGTCGTTATTTCGTTTACATCAAGAAGTAGCAAGAAAGGATCTGGAGCGCGCGTTTGGTGTGCTTCAATTTCAATTTGTAGTTGTACATGACCCTGTGCATGCTTGGAAGATGAAACAATCAAACATATATTATATGCATACATCATATTGCATAACATGATCATGGAAAATGAATGACACACATATAATGGTAATTTTGACCACTCTAATGAACACCTTGTTAGTTGTTATTCATGAGTTAGTTTGATGTTGAATATTTGTAAGGAAATAGAGTTTTGCCTCCAATTTAT